>NC_080175.1:67912194-68125156 GCF_950295315.1 Erinaceus europaeus
GGCTGCTGGGATGGTGGATTTGTAGTGCCAAGCCACAGAGACAACCCTGGTGGCAATTAAAATAAATATATATATATAATTATATATACATAAACACACACAAATATATATATATATATACATATATATATATATACATATATGGAGAGAAAGACAGAGAACCAACAAAAAGCTTTTGTTTGCAAGAACTTTATTCATTAGTGTTTATTATATTAGAAATCAAGACTGAGAACCTATAAGCATACTTATTAACGTATTTGTATTTAATATATGTTGCCTTGTGCCTTATCCTGTGAAAAGAGAAATAGAAAACTGACCCTAAGGGCCTTCTTCATCTCCTCCCTTCCCCTCCCTCTCCAGACTCCTTTGTTTTGATGTAATACACCCTGCCCAGGCCATAGTTCACTTTGTGTTTTCCCTCCCTGTTCCTATTTATTAAGTCTTCCTTATCAGCATGATCATTCAGTATTTGCCCCCCACCCCACCCCAAATGACTTTTTGTTGGTAGGGCCTAATGAATTTTAGTGGCATTTCTTTACTATCACTGACTTTACAACTTCTCCTGCATCACAATTCCTCATGTGTTAGATGACTTGGAATAGCCAACAGACATTGGGGGTCCCATAAAGAGAAAATGGAGCTGGAGGTATATGTAGTTTGGGCCTAGTTAAATATATTTATGCAATTCTTAGTGGCTTCAGCTATTGCCGGCTGCCTATCTCAGTAGAGAAATATTGGTTTGTCAGAAAAGTCATGATGTATTTGTACATAGAAAAATAGCTCATGACTTTTTCAACAGCCCAGTTACTTCCAGAAACTCTCCTACCCAGCCCACACTCTGCTTAAGTGTGAGAGTCTAGATATATCAAATATGAATGGATTGTAATGCACCTGACATCAGTGAGGTAGTAGGGGAAAACTGAAATTAAAGTGTGGGGCTGGGGAACCGGTAATGGCACACCTGGTTGAGCTCACACATTACAATGCACAAGGACCTAGGTTCAAGCCCCTGATCCCCACATGCAGGGGGAAACTTTCACAAGCAGTGAAGCAGTGCTGAAGGTGTCTCCCTTTCTTCCTATCTCCCCTTTCCCTCTCAACTTCTCTCTGTCCTATCAAATTAATATTTTAAAAAACAAATATTCAAAAGAAAATGTGTGGAGATGGAAATAATCTTTTGGAACATTCTCTCAACCCTCAGCTATTTTACAAATGTAAGCAGAGAATTTTGTTCTCTCAATGATTAATCCTTAACACTGAGGATGACACAACTTTTAGTTTCTCTCTCTCTTTTTTTTTATTGGATAGGACAGAGAGAAATTGAGAGAGGAGGGGAAGACAGAGAGGGGAAAGAGAAACCCTGTGACGCGATCCTCCTTCAGGTGGGGAGCTATGGGCTCGAACCAGGATTCTTGTGCAGGTCCTTATGGTTTGTACTATATGTGCTTAACTTGACAAAAGATTTTCATGCCTGAGGTTTAGAGATCTCAGGTTCAAACCTGTACCCAGTACTACCAGCTGTTAAATCTGAGCAGGGCTCTGGTCAGAATAAACAAGCAATACTTCCTGCCTGGAGAAATAGTTCAACTGATACAGCACTGGACTTGGCATGCACATAGTTTAACCCCCTGCTCTCCATGGACCAGAGAGGTGCTCTGACTTCTCTACCAGATACGAAGCTCTCTCTCATTCTTGTGTAATAAATAAAATAAATCTTAAAAAAAAAAAAACCTGGAAGCTATCTGCTGGTAGGAATTATGATGTCTTAAAGATGACTGTAAACTCCTTGCTACTTGTAATAAACAGTGTAATAATAAACTTGTAATAATCCCTCCTCTTGACTTGGATTAGTAAATGGAGAGAGAGAATTACTGTAGCACCACTCCACTGCTCGTGCAACTTCCCCCCTACAAGTGGGGACCAGGGGCTTGAACTCAGGTCCTTGTGCACTGTAATGTGCACATTCATCTGGACGTTAGTTCTTAGTTCTGTAAGTAGAGTCAAATCTGATCCATTCAGAAGGAATCCCATTTTGACACTCTGGATTTTTGACCCAAAAATTGCAGTGTTATTTGGCTTTGTGGTTGCTGAGAAACATCAAGCTTGAAGCTCCTAGTTATTATTGTGTAACTGTGAGTTGACTGAACTCTCACCTTAGTGGATCCTGCTGCAGTAGTATTGAGTCTGAGCCAACCCCTGTAGGTGGGGAGCCTGGGACTGAAACTGGAGTCCTTGTGCAGGTCCTTGTGCTTTGTATTGTGTGCACTTAACCCAGTGTACCACCACTTGGCCCATGACAGCTGTTTTTAAACTATTGGCTGAGTGAAGAGCCTCTCCTCCACATGATCTTTCCTCCTGGATTGGAATTCTTTATCTTTTCTTTCTTTCTTTCTGTTTCTTTCTTTCTTCCTGTTTCTTTTTTCTTTCTTTTTTCTTCCTTCCTTCCTTTCTTTCCTTTTTTTCTTCCTTCTTTCTTCCCTCCTTTGCTCCCTCTCTTCCTCCCTTCCTTCTTTTCATCCTTCCTTCCTTTTCTCTCTCTTCTTTTTTCGACCAGGCTTTTCACTGGAGTCCAGTGCCTGACAAGGAATCCACTGCTACTGGAGGCCATTTTTTCTTTTGTTATAGAGAAGTTGAGAAGGGGGAGACAGAGAGGGAGAGAGAAAGAGAGACAGACACCTGCTACCCTGCTTCACTACTTGTGAAACTTCCTCTTTGCACATGGTGACCAGAAGTTTGGAGACCGGTTCTTGTGCATGGTAACTTGTGTGTTCTCTGGGTGCACCACCACCCAGCCCCTGGATCAGAATTCTACAAGCATTGTATCTGGACACCAAGATGGAGCAGTCTGTGTGCACACAAGCAAGTTCCTTAGCATCTCCTAAGAGCCAGAGGTAAGTTACCCAGCATTAGTCCACCACCTTCTACTAAGCACAGTCACCACCTGGGCCGGTGGGTAGCAACTCAAGTGGAGGCAATCCTGGAGTCTGAGCCCTCAGCCTGTGGATGCGGACAGAAAGTGGGTGAGATGGCATTAGCTTCTCCAGTACCCGGAGGCCTTAGTGTGGGAGAAACCTCCACAGATACTTGGATTTGGGACCAGGACTCTAACACAGTCATCAGAGACCACAGAACCACCACTCAATGGTGTAAGGCTACTGGGATACTGTCCTGGACAGAAGATAAGGACAGGACTATAGTGGAGAACCTGGACTACAGAGAAGACTGTAGTAATGAAATGTGGACTGAGTAATGAAATGTGAGGCTGTGAAAGGGTTACCATTGCAGATGGAGCCATTTTATTTTCCAACATGAGTCAAAACAGACGACATTGAATTTGCTCCCCACTGCATTTTCATCTTATAAAATATATTTGTTACTAAAACCCTTCATAAATCTGCCTTCCCCTTCCAAGGGGAAATAAGCAAGAAGTCAAAAGTTAAAAGGTCATGCACAAAATGGTATAGCCACCAAGAAAATTGTACAAGTCTTCAATTCTTAACACATCTCTACTGATTATTGAAAACAAATTTACGCTTCTAGCACTTGATTTTTCTTCACATATTAATGTCCATCTTTCACAAACAACATTAAGAAAGATTGTGAACTTTTTCACAAAATATAATGGCAAAACCAAACCACGACACTAAGAAAAAAAAACAACAAGCAGAGCATCAATTCTCTTTTATAATTACAAAAACTTTGAGAAAAATAAACTTATCCCAAACCAAACTATCTTCAACATAAACTCTGTAGGCTTCCCGAAGGAGTTCTTGGTGTTCACAGGCTGGCTTAGTTGAATGGCTTTTGTGCATTGTGATTTGAAATTGCTAGTATTCCAAGAAGAATTTCAATATCATTTGTAGCAAAGGCTGAATGAAGGTTACAGTGCAAGTCATTAGAGGATGTAGTCACATCTACAAAGTTTTTGTTGAAACTCAAGTATTTCATCAGAACAGTGGTTGATCCTTTTTTTCCCCCTCTTGATTGATTCCCTTTTCATCTAATAAAGCCCTTTTGAGATCTGAGATTAATTGTCTGTAATTATTTTAGAAGTTGGCTCACAATTTGGGAAGAAATGTCATTTTAAGGAATTCTGGACTTACATGATATTTTTCTTTACTTTCTGAGAGGTAGGTAACCTCAAAATAAGGTCTTGTGCTGTTCCCTTCAAATGTGTTACATAAAAAAAAGAAAGAAAAGGGAAAGAAGGGAGTCGGGCAGTAGTGCAGCGGGTTAAGCACACGTGGCGCCAAGTACAAGGACCGGCGAAAGAATCCCGGTTTGAGCCCCCGGCTCCCCACCTGCAGGGGAGTCGCTTCACAAGCGGTGAAGCAGGTCTTCAGGTGTCTATCTTTCCCTCCCTCACTCTGTCTTCCCCTCCTCTCTCCATTTCTCTCTGTCCTAACAACGACGACATCAATAACAACAACGATAGTAACTACAACAACAATGAAAAACAAGGGTAACAAAAGGGAAAATAAATTTTTTAAAAAAAGGAAAAGAAATAGAAATAAGGGAAGGAAAGAATTAAGGAAGGAAAGAAAAATAATATTAAACAAGGAGGATAGGTAACTCAGACTAACAAAAAGGCTTTTGTGTTTGTCATTGCTAAAGGAATTCACTACCCCAAGCTGACTTTTTCAGACAGAAAAAGACAGAGACAGAAAAGCAGCAGGACACCTCAGCATGCTGGCTTCCCCAGGGTGTTGGGGGCCAGAGCAGGCTCCCTCCCAGGTAAGCTATCTCAACAATCTGAAAATCCTAATTTTTAAGAAAAAAAAAAATCTCTAGTGATGCATGGGTCTGAGTACACAGAATAAGGATACATATATATCCATTTATCTGATTTTAGAGACCCAAGGACAAGGCATCCTAGAGGTTGCAAAATAACTAACCCAAACAGCAAGTTAATTTATAAGAGTCCTATAGACACAGAGGCAGGCACACATACATAGACACACACACACACACATATTACTATGTGTGTGTGTGTGTGTGTTTTATATATGAAATGCTATTGGTATATATAATAAGACATTCAAAATAAATACCCAAATTTTATTCATTCTTTCATTGTCCAAGGTGGCAGATTCCCACCTTTTAGGCAAGAGAAAAGGCTCTCCCTTCTTTCACTGGTGATATAGTTACGGTATTGTTACTCGGCCTCACTGTTCTCTGTGCCTTTGAAGGCAGAAAGTATTGGGGGAGAAGAAGAGGGGCAGGAAGGAGGGCAGAGCCCTCAGTTCAAATCAGACTTGGTGTTTCTTGCTACTTGAGAAATGTCCTCACTGGCAGTGACATCCTTGCCCAACATTAAGCTTAGTTTTTGTCATTTCTGGAAGCAGACAAAAAGGTGAAGAGGCACCCAGGAACAATGTCTTCCCTTTGCCCAGAAGAACCAAAGCCAGAGTTCCTCTGACCACAGAGGCAGCTACGAGCAATGCTACTGAGTCAGCGTAGATGACTTCTCTAGGTCCAGTTATACTTACTAATTATGCTCACTGTTATGCACATATAAACATCTAAACATTTAGGCCCAGTGTATAGTAGTGTTAGTGATTTTATCACTTTCTAGAAAAGTATATGTAAGAATATAATTTTAGATAGTTTTTTTAAATGCCATCATTTTTAAGATCCATTATAGATATTATTCAAAAAAACTTCAGTCTAACTACCTATATTAAATAACATTAAAAATGAACAGTACATTATATATACCAAAATAGCCCCGATGTATAGCAGTGTATGTGAAAAAAGTTGAATTTCAAGAACTAAGCTCACCAAAGACATTTCACATGATCTTCAACTAATATTAAATACATTTTATTTCCTGACTTTGTCAGATGTATGTGCACAGCTCTTAATAATTTCCATCCAAAGTGTTAATTATGAATTAAGTGGCTCATTTGCCTCTTTTTACTGGTTCTGTAATGCAATGCCCATTCTAAATCTAAATAAATTTGCTCCCCAAAGATCCCCCCTAAGGAGACAGAATGATGATTTGTTTTTAAAACCTTAGCAACATACAGATAATCCAGTGCATGCGATCTCTTATTTGCTAGTAATAATAGTGGTAAAAAATAACTTTCAAGTATTATCATCATCCAAATGGACTTACAGCTAGTTAGCTAACAGAATTAGCACTCTAAAGGAAGACAGTCCTTTGAGAAACTCCTTGCCAGAATGCCTTTGCCAGCATTCCCATAGGAAACAAAAGCAACCCCCCACAGAGAAGTGAGGGCAGGTGGCACTTGTACTCAGCACCGACTCCAAGGTGCACGCATTTACTGCCTCAAATCCAAAGCAAACTCCAGCATGTCAAAAAAGAGCCAGCATTTTCTCAAATCACTAAGGTCGCTGTCTCATCCATAGGTGATAGGACTTCTTGGTGCACTCCAGCCCTCCTTCCACTTCCCAGCCCTGCTTTTTGTATCTGTGGGCACTGCTAGTTGTTTGGCTAAAAGGAGAAGGACAAAGAGAATGGCCAGTTTTGAGACCCAGATTCAGTGGCCTTTACACTGAAGTCAGTACATTGCTATATATATATATATATATATGGAGAGAGAGAGAGAGAGAGAGAAATTAATATCTGGTCTACAGTAGTGAGAGATTCCGCAGCTCACAAGCAGCAAGGAGAAATTAGTTGGGGGGGGGGAGTGGGGGAGTGCATGTCCTTTCAAAGCAAGAAAGGCTCAACCATTCTAGGAAGTTTCTCCCTTCACAGGTTTTGATCCAGCCACTTGAAGTAACTGTTCCTAGTCCGGATGCCCACAGAAAAGTCAGTGGGCCAGCTGGTGAAGATCATGCACCCATGGAAGCCATCCTCGAAGTGGTCGAGGGTCACGTCCACGCCGGCACTCTCCAGGCGCTTGGCGTACATGATGCCGTCGTCCCTGAGGATGTCGTGCTCGCAGGTGAGGATGTAGGTCTTGGGCAGGTGCCGCAGGACTTTCTGGTCAGCAAGGAGGGGGGCTGAGCGCACATCCAGCAGCTGAGGCATCTCCTGGAGGATCCTGGCGTTGCCAGAGGCTGGCTGCACTGGCTTGTAGTCCCTGGTGATGGATGTGGGCAAGAGGGAGGTCCAGTTGAGCCGGGCCCGCAGAGCAGTGGCCTCCTCCACATCCAGGGAGGTGTGGTTGTTGACTATCAAGGCCTCCACGAAGTCCTGGCTGCCTTGCAGGTACTCTACCCAGTACTTGATCATGACATGGCGGGGCAGGATGGGGGTGTTGGCATTCTGCTGGTAGGAGGGGGTGTTGAAGTCCAGGGCTTGCAGAACGGGGTAAACCAAAGCTTGCAGTTTGATTTTGCTTCTGAGGCTGGGATCTTGATGAAACTGGAAGAGAGGAAGCCAACATGCTCCCTGATTAGGCATGACTGTTTTGACAGAAGCCACATCTTATAAAGTAGCTGAATGTTTACTCCAGATCAATCAATCAATCAATCAGAAGAAGGGTATAAAAGTTAAAATGCTGCCCACAGCGGGGAGGGAGGGCACACTGAGGAGACAGTGTAAGGGTTATGCAAAAAGAGACTTTCCTGCCTAAGGCTCCAGTCCTAGGTTCAATCCCCAGCATTACCATATGTCACAGATCAACAGTGCTCTGGTCTCTCTCTCACTCTGTACCTTTCTCTCTGTATCTCTCTTTCATTAAAATAAACATTTTAAAAAAATAATTCTAGGTATAGTATTAAGTGATTGAATTTAAGAGTACTTACCAGGGACCAGGTGGTAGCACACCTGGTTAAGCACACATATTATGTGCACAAGGACGCAGGTTTAAGCCCCTGGTCCCCACCTACAGGGGGAAGCTTCATGAGTGATGAAGCAGGGTTGCAGGTGTCTCTCTGTCTCTTTCCCTCTCTATCTCTCTCCCCCCTCTTGATTTCTCTCTATCTCTACCCAGTAATAAATAAATAAATAAATAAATTTAAAAATAAGAGTAACTACCCACCTCTATCTCCCTACCAAATTGCTGAATATTAGACTAATATCCTAAATGCCCAAGCACAGAAGTTGTGGGATACTACTCTACAATCAAAAAGAAAGAAAGAAAAATGGATGGAACTGGAAGCAATCATGTTAACTGAAATAAGAGATGAAAGACAATCACCAGGTGATTTTGTTCATCTGTGGAACAGTGACAACTACAGCAAATGGCCTTTCTAAAAAAAAAAAAAAAAAGTAACCACACTGTCTCTAGGACTTTGTAAGGACTGTGGTGTTTGTGTGAGGGGCAGGGAGGCAGAGCTATGACAGAGAGTGTGGTGACTCATAGACACCACCTATGGCTGTGAGATTATGTCCCTGAAATCTTACAAATTTGGAAAACACCACACCCATCCAAAAATATCTGTGTATATATATATATGCTCTTAGCAGCACAGTTTGCAATAGCCAAAACCTCAAAGCAACCCAGGTGTCCAACAACCGATGAGTGGCTGAGCAAGTTGTGGTATATATACACAATGGAATACTCCTCAGCCGAAAAAAAACGGTGACTCCACCATTTTCAGCCGAACTTGGATGGACCTTGAAAAAATCATGTTGAGTGAAATAAGTCAGAAACAGAAGGATGACTATGGGATTACCTCACTCTCAGACAGAGTTGAAAAACAAGATCAGAAGAGAAAACTCAAGTAGAACCTGAACTGGAACTGGCGTATTGCACCAAAGTAAAAGACTCTGGGGTGGGTGGGGGGAGAATACAGGTCCAAAAAGGATGACAGAGGACCTAGTGGGGATTTTACTGTTATATGGAAAACTGGGAAATGTTATGCATGTACAAACTATTGTATTTACTGTCGAATGTATTGATTCCCAAATAAGAAATTGAAAAAAAATTTGGAAAACACTACTAAATCACTAATAAGCTATGAGGAAAAAAAATAAGAAAGCTATCTGATATTTTAATTTGACCCTAAAAAGTTACAAGGCAACAACCTAGGTCACTGTGATTTAAGCAGAAATATCCCATTTTGCAATCAATCCCAACAGGGAACAGAAGCAGAGGGTGTTTAAACAGATCATATCTCTGGGGTGGAAGGGGAAGGGGCCCTTGAAAATGCTACCCCTTTGTCATCAGGGACTCAGAGATGATATTACTTCTTCTTCATCAGAGCCCTGCTCAGCTGTGGCTGATGGTCATGCTGGGTGGAGTCTGAACCTGGGATTTTGGTGCCTCAGACATGAAAGTCTTTTTGCAGAACCACAGTGCTGTCTCCCCAGCTGATGACACTTGCTTTAACAATCCCACTTTCTATGTGAGAAGGTTCTGGGAAGAATCTCCAGGTGCTGGCACAGGAACAATTTGACTGTCTAGTGGCCACCCCCACTCCCCACCCCCTGGCTAAGCCTCTAAGAGAGGATAAGGGAGTTGTTCGTCCCTGAACATCATGACACCCTGCATCATGACACCTGGGCCAGGCTGTCTGTTACCTGTTGGACCAGGGCAGCTGCCAGGTTTCCCCCAGCACTGTCTCCAGAAACGGCAACTCTGCTAGGATCAACCGAGTACTTCTTTAAGACTTCCGGCTGCAAGAAATAGTTGGTGGAGCGCACAACATCTTCAACTTGTGCAGGGAAAAACACCTTGGGAACCAGCCTGTACCTGTAGAGACAAGAGTCATATTTGTCAATGGGCAACCCTAACCTGTGACATACCACTGATGTGTATGGTCAAACTAGGTACAGAGTTAAAGCAAATATAAAAACAGTCCAGCCATTTCCTTGAAAACCACTCACTTTAGAAAAAGTGATGATTTTCTACTAGCAGTACTTTATTCTTAACTCTCAACTACCAGTAAAGACCACAAAACCAAATACCTATCAGCACCACCACTATCAGAGTAAAACAAAACTTCAAAGGAAAAGGCAGACGTTGATCATTAATCTATGGTGAGAACTACAACCGATTCTGACATTTCATTTTCTATACTTTATTTACTTTAATGAGATACACACACACACACACACACACACACACACACATACACACACACACACACACACACACACACACACACACACACGCGCGCGCGCGCCAAAGCCTTACTCAGGTCTGGCTTGATGGTGGTGTGAGGGATTGAATCTGGGACATCAGAGCATTGAGCATGAAAGTCTCTTGCATAACCATTATGCTGTCTCCTCAGCTCTGGATTCTGACATTTTATGTCTGAAGTCAGTGTTGCCTTTGCAACATTCAGGCTTAGAAGGGGGTAGGACAGCTCAACCACTTCATCAGTCTCCCTTTTAATGAGTCCATATCAAATTTTGCATCATTTGCTTGATAAGCAAGGTGGAATATACAAGAACACACACTTTAACAGGTTCGAGAACACTTGCAGGAGGGGAAGATTCATGAACAGAGGAGAGGTGTTATGATGTCTCTTCTCTGTCTGTCTCTAACCCTCTATGTTGAGAAAAGAAAGATAAAATGGCTGCTGGGAGGCTGGGAGTATGGATTAACCTGTCAACACCCAGATTCCAGCAGAAAAGCAATTACAGAAGCCAGAACTCCCACCTTCTGCACCCCATAAATATCTTTGTTCCATACTTCCAGAGGGATAAAGAATAGTGAAGCTTCCAGCAGAGGGAATGGGATGTGAAACTCTGGTAGTGGGAATTGTGTGGAATTATATGCCCCTCATATCCCAATCTTGCCAATCATTATTAAATCACTAATAAAATAATAATGATTTTAACAAGGCTGTTGGGAGTGGCCAAGTTGTGCAGGTCCCTGGCAATAGCCCAGGTGGCAAAATAAAAAAGTAAAAGAAAAATTAAGGGTGGTGTAAATAGCATAGTGGTTATGCAAACAGACTCTCCTGCTTGAGGTTACAAAGTCCTATGCATGGTCAGTCCCCGAACCACCATAAGCCAGAGCGGAGCAGTACTCTGGTGAAGGAAAAAAAAAAAAGATAGAGTGGTCTGTTGTGAGGTGGTTCATCAGATTTGAGAACACAAGGTTCTGAGTTTGATTCCCAGAGTGATACTTTGTGCCAGATACATGTGCCAGTGATACATGTGCCAGAGTGATACTTTGGTTTTCTGTTCTTTATTGTGCTATTATTATTTTTTAACATAAGGTTGACATTATTAAATAAAAATCTGATAATATTTTAGGACTCAGGTCTTTGGGTTTACATTTTTTTAATTTGCACATTTATTCTTGGAAACTAATTTTTTTTCTGAGCCATTCTACACAAGGCCACTCATATTCCCCATCCAAAATCCAGTTAACTAAATATCTTTTCTATATCAATAATACTGTATTAGAAACTTCAAAGTGGTTAAGAAAACAGACTTACATTGTTCTTACCACAGAAAAATGATAAAACTGTGTGAGGTTACAGAGGCTCTGGACGGTGCTGCAGTGGGAATCATTTGATATGCTTGTATCAAATCAGCACCTGGCAATGCTTTAGTCAGGCAGGCTTTGCATGTGACATTGTATTTGTTTCGGATACACAACATAGCAATTTCATGCAGGCACGGCAAAATGAGACCTGGTAGTTTAGTCCTCATTCCTCATTAGGCAATTATAATATACAGTATAGCTGTACAGCTGGTTGGTTTTTTTTTTTTTTTTTTTTTGGTGTGTGCGTGGGTTTTTTTGTTTGTTTGTTTGTTTTGTTTTTGTTTTTTCACCAGGGTTATCGCTGAGGCTCGGTGACTGCATGACAAATACACTGCTCTTGGCAGTCTTTTTTCTTTCTTTTTTCCCCCTTCTTTCTTTTATTTGATAAGATAAAGAGAAACTGAAAGAGGAAGGAGAAATAGAGAAAGAGAGACATTTGCAGCCCTGCTTTACCACTTGTGAAGTTTCCTCCCCTGCAGGTGGGAACTGGGGGCTGGAACCCCAGGGCTTTGTGCATGGTGATATGTATAATCCACTGGGTGTTTGACCACTGGGCCCCCCAATTCAGCATTCTTAAATTATAGTCACCACCCTGTCCATTCCATTTTATGGTTTACTTATTTCACAGCTAGAAGCCTGTCCCTCTTCCCCTCCCTCTAGATGCGGTTATTGATAAATTACAACACTTTAAAGTTCCAAATGTAATTTTAAAAACTACCTTAATAGTTGCCTTATAACAGATAGCTTTTCTAATTTCTTGCTAATTTTTCCATCTGTAGTGATCAATTAATTCATCTATTTGGCTTTTTTTTTTAAACCAGAGTACTGCTTGGTTCTAGCTTATGGTGACATTGGGGATTGGACCTGGGATGTCAGAGGCTCAGGTCTGAATGTCCTTTGCGTCACCCTTATGCTATCCTCTGACCCCCGCATCCAACTCATCCAAAATGTTTTATTTTATCTAGTTTTCACTGTCTAACAGAACTTTGGTGGTGGGTTTGATATGGAACTATACATTGCAATCTTAAAATACTGTAACCCACTATAAATCACAAATAATAAATGGAGTAAAATAAAAAAAAAAACACTGTCTACACAATTTCATCTACTAATGGGAAAGCAGAGTAAGATGACATGATAACCACTAGGTGGAGTCATCTCACAAAACACTCTTTTAGTCCCATTGTGGGATGCAATCTTGATTTTACTGCAGTATCCATTACCAGGCTAAATTCTCAATTCTTTCACCTAAGTGAAAACAGATACAGTGGCTTTGCACAAAGCTCAACCTGTGAGACTACAGGCTTTGCATATCTGAGGCTCTTGGTTCAAGCCCCAACACTGCATGTACCAGTGTTTATCTCTTTCTTATGAAACACTCTCATATGAATTTTTTTTAAAAAAAAAAGAACTTTTACTAGAATTTTTTTTCCAATTTTAACTAGTACACTGGCTTAGCTCTGGCTTACAGTGGCATTGAGGATTGAACCCGGGAAGTGGAGGCCTAAGGTATAGAATTCTTTTATTTTTAAGCTTTTTATTACTTTTACTTATTTATTGGACAGAGAAAGCCAGAAATTGAGAGGGAAGGGGGGGGGAGGATATCAAGGAAGAGAGAGAGAGAGACACCAGCAGCACTTCTTCACTACTCACAAAGCTTTCCCCCTGCAGGTGGGGACCGGAGACTCGAACCTGGGTCCTTGCACATTGTAACATGTATGCTCAACCAGGTGTACCACCACCTGACCCCTAGAATTCTTTTTGTATAGTCTTTATGCTATCTCCCCAGCTGTAATAAAGTGGATCTTTACAAAACAGATACATTTCAAGGCTCAGGTTGTAAAAATAAAGGTCTTTTTGTTTAGTGGGTTCTAAATATCACAATAAACTTCTCCTGGTTGAATAGGGGGTCAGAATCTATTCTTCTAGTACACATACAAGATTCATGTTCCAAATTTGTTTTACAGAAGTCTTAGTGACTTTTTTAAATTTTTAATTTCTTTTTTAACTTCATTTTGTTTGATAGGACAGAGAAATTTAGAGGGAAGAGATAGGAAGAGAGAGAGAAAGAGAAAGAGAGAGAGAGAGAGAGACCTGTAGCTCTGCTTCACCACTCATAAAGCTTCCCCTTACAGGTGGGGACCTGGGGCCTGAACCCAGGTCCTTGTGCACTGTAATGTGTGGTACCCTAATCTAGAAAATGTGCTAATGCCTCAAATCTTATCAACTGGTGAACAACTAGTTCAGTTAACAGAATCAACATACTTAAAAATGGGACAGGTTTTGACAGAAAAATCTTCCTGTGTGATGTATTTTTCCATGTAAAAATGCACCGTGACTTTTCTGAAACCCTAATGTTTTCCCATATTCAGTGAGAAGGGACACAATTTGCATTGACCGGAGACAACAGTGAAACCAGATATTGCTGAGGTCACCTAGAACAAGATGAGTGTTTAAGGTCACCAGACCAGATAAGCATAAGGGTTGTGTAGACACCAGATAAGCATAAGGGACATCTCTACAGACTCACAAGACTGGATGTGGGGAAGGTAGTTTGGAGCAGCAGATCCACAGGAAGCAGGTAGGGAAATTAAATTTCCGCTGCTTTTGGTTAAGAGTTATGTCCCTGCAATGGGGTTCAGGTTTGATTTGGGGTTTGTTTGTTTGTTTGTTTGTTTGTTTTTACCAGAGCACTCCTCAGCTTTGGCTTATGGTGGTGTGGGAGACGGAACCTGAGACTTCGAAGCCTCAGGCATAAAAGTCTCTTTGCATAAACATCATGCTGTCTACCCCCACCCTTGATTTGATTTTTTTTTTTTAACTTCAAAGCTGTTGATTTTTGTAGCTAATGACATTGTGTGGCAACTGAAGTCTCTTGTCTGCAGGGCTGTAATTCTGCACTGCTATTTGGAAGCCTGTCAGTCACTGCTGAGCATCATTACGCTGACGATTTCACACTGTACAAAAATCATCTTGTTCCTGTCAGGTAAGGCGTCTCACCAGGGGTCCGACAGATAACTTTCACTCAAATGTCAGAGCCATGGCACACCTGGTAGAGTACACAAATTAGTGAGGACCCAGGTTCAAGCTCCCAGTCCCCGTATGCAAAGGGGAAGCTTCCATGAGTGGTGGAGTGAGGCTGTAGATGTCTCTCCTCTCACAAAGCCCAACCTCTATCAAAAGAAAAAGGAAAAATATGCCACCGGGAGCAGTGGAATCATGAAGACAGCAAGCCCTGGGAAACCTTTGGGCTTAAGGATGAGAACATGAGTCTCGAAGAGGATATATAACTTCACTGTCTGCAAATGCCGGGAAGCAGGACAGCCATCACATAAATTCACAACTGACTTCAAAACCTAAGTGACCCCCTACTTTTTTTAAACTTCCTTTTCAAATTTATTTTTAGATCTTATTGTATTTATTTATGTGTTTTTTGGATAGAGACAGAGGGAAATCAAGATGGAAGGGGGAGACAGAGAAAGAGAGAGATGGTCGGGCTGTAGTGCACTGGGTAAAGTGCACATAGTATGAAGAACAAGGACCTGCGCAAGGATCCCACTTCAAGCCCCCAGCTCCCAGCTCCCAGCTCCCAGCTGCAGAGGGGTTGCTTCACAAACAGTGAAGCAGGACTGCAGGTGTCTCTCTTCCCCTCCTATCTCATAGACTCTAGGAGCAGTGGGTTTGTAGTGCAGGCACCGAGCCCCAGCAATAACCCTGGAGGCAAGAGAGAGAGAGAGAGAGAGAGACAGAGAAAACAGCCATGCTTCACCACTTGTGAAGTTTTTCCCTTAAAGGTGGGGACCAGGGACTTGAACCCAGGTTCTCAAGATAATGTGTGCACTCTGCTGGGTGAGTCACCACCTAGTCCCTAAAGCAACTGAAGTGCAGCCAGAGTTCAAAGACATCAGTTAAACCACGTTCCCACACATTTGTGAGCATATCTCCCCACTCCTGTTCCCACAGCATTTGTTAGTGTCTCTTCATCTCCCAGCAATTCCTCATCAAATGCAAACTGCATCCATCCCCTCAAGTGCTACTTCTAGGAAGCCTCTCAGCACCGAGGAGAAAGTAACTCTTCTTCCGTGGAGCCCCTCCAGCCTCCCTGACAAGAGGCCACTGCAGAGATAACCTAAGCTTCCCTTAACCTCACCTCCACAGAGTTCTACCCCATCAAGGAAAGATAAGAACAGGCTTGGGGTATAGATCGGCATGTCAACGCCCATGTCCAGCAGAGAAGCAATTACAGAAGCCAGAACTCCTTCCTTCTGCACCCCATAAAGATCTTTGGTCCATACTCCCAGAAGGAAAAAAAGAGTAGGGAACATTCCAATGGAAGGGAGGGGATGTGAAACTCTGGTGGTGGGAGCTGTGTGGAATTGTACCCCTCTTTTCTCACAATCTTTTTTTTTTCTTTTTTGCCTCCAAGGTACTGCTGGGGCTCAGTGCCTATGAATCCACTGCTCCTGGAGGCCTTTTTTCCCATTTTTGTTGTTCTTGTTATTATTGTTGGATAGGTCAGAGAGAAATTTAGAGAGGATGGGAAGACAGGGAAAGATAGACACCTGCAGACTTGCTTCACCACTTGTGAAGCAACCCCCCTTCAGAAGGGGAGCCAGAGGTTCAAACTGGGATCCTTATGCTTTGTGCCATGTGTGCTACTGCCTGACCCCCTTATCCCACAATCTTGTCAATCATTTTTAAATCACTAATTTAAAAAAAAAAAGAAAAAAGAAAATAGAAAGTGGCAAAGATTACTGAAGAGCTAGATATATAGGGGTTGGGTGGTGGTACACTGGGTTGAGAACACATGTTACAGTGCACAGGGACCTGGGTTCAAGCCCCTGGTCTCCACTGGTGGTGGTGGGGTTAGCTCCATGAGTTGTAGATCAGGACTGCAGGTGTCTTTCATTATCTGCCTCTCTATCTCCCTTCCCCCTTGTTTTCTGTCTCTACCCAACTGAATACATATAAATTTTTTTGAAAAAAATAGTTGGAATGAGTATTTACCAAAATTAGGAATGGAGTGTGCTAATCATGCCCTGTATTATTTAGGAACAGTGACCAGGAACATGGGACTCTGAGTGGCTGGGCAAACTGCTCTAAGTCAAAGTAGGTATACAGAGATCAACTAGGAATACCAAAGGAGACCACCTGGGACCGAAACAAGACAGGACTAGAACGACCTCAGGAACCCACCAAATCACCAGTGAGTGCAAACACATGTGGCTGGTGGACAGAGAGGAGCCTAGAGAGAGATTAAGTGGCTGATAACAGTCTGGCAGTTTATCAGAGACACCACCTCCAGTCTGTTCCACCAACAAAGGGACGGCTGAAGGGAGGAGAGGACTCCCTGGAGAATCACCAAGTGCATCTCTGAGTCTCCATTGCTACTGCCCTCAGAATCTGGAGCAGCGGCAGGGAGGGACACCAGGGGACAGAGATCTAACCAGGAAACTCAGGAGAAGACCTATACCTCAGTGGCATAGAGGTGGGGCTGTGAAAGTCTCTTTGCATAACCACTGGATTATCTCTGCCACACCCTGCTTTATCTCTTGGTCAGGAGTCAGTGATTAAGCTAAGAAGCCTACTTATAGTTTAAAAGCCCTCAGGCTCCCATAGTCTACAGGGAAGAAAAAGCACAAAAGAGGCTTTTAAGCCACTGAGCTCCAAATCAGGGATTAAAATACTATTGAAACAACTGTTAACTTCCACCACTGTGAACCCTTTAATTACCTTACTTAGACACAAGTCAATCCAGGAAATAGTGATTAGTAATTTGAAAAGTACTGAGAGAGGGAACTCATAACATAATATATAAAATGGTTAAACGAACAAGAAGAAATACTGGAGAAACAAGCCAGGACAACAGTCCAGCAAAAAGCCCCCCAAAGGGTGAAGCACAAAATAATGAGGTCAACATCCAAACACTAGCTAAGGAAATAATCACAGGAGTGAGTCAAGACTTTGAAAGGATTGTAATCAGAAATACAGGAACAACAAATGAGACTCTGAAAGAAAACACTAATTATCTCAAGGTTATTAGAGAGCTGAAAGCTGAAATAGCTGAGCTAAGAACACAACTAGCTGAACAAGCTAAAACAGTATCAGAATAGGGTAACAAAATAGATGAACTCCAGAAAACAGTAGAGGGGAAAGAGAATAGAATCAATGAGGCTGAAGACAGAATTAGCAAGGTTGAGGACAAATTAGATACAACTAGAAAAGAAGTAAGAGATCTCAAAAAGAGATTAAGAGATACTGAAAACAACAGAGTCCTATGGATGACTTCAAAAGAAATAATATATGCATTATTACCAGAGGAAGAAAGAGGGAGAGGAAGGAAGCATTCTTCAGGCCATAATAGCTGAAAACTTCTCTAGTATAGGTAATATCAAAGACATAAAGATTCAAGAAGCCCAGAGGGTCCCAAACAGAATTAACCCAGACTTAAAGACACCAAGACACATCCTATTTAGAATGGAAAGGAATAAGGATAGAGAAAGGATCCTGAAGGATGCAAGAGAAAAACAAAGAGTCACCTACAGAGAAAAACCCATAAGATTAGCAGCAGACTCCTCCACACAAACACTACAGGCCAGAAGAGAATAATGGCAAGATATCTGTCGAGTGCTCAATGAGAAAGGCTTTCAACCAAGAATACTGTATCCTGCTAGACTATCATTCAGACTAGATGGAGGCATCAAAACCTTCTCAGACAAACAACAGTTGAAGGAATCCACTATCACCAAGCCTGCCCTGAAAGAAGTTCTGAAAGGTCTCCTACAAACAGTCAGACCACCATGAATAAGCCATATATCAATCAGAACACTCTAAAATTCTATAAGAATGGCATTAAAATGTCTTCAATCTTTGATATCAATAAATATCAATGGTCTGAATTCACGTATTAAAAAACACAGAGTAGTAAGATGGATCAGAAAATACAACCCAATAATATGCTGTCTACAGGAAACCCACCTAACTCATCAAGACAAACACAGACTTAAAGTGAAAGGATGGAAAACTATCATACAAGCCAATGGGTCACAAAAAAGGGCAGGAACAACTATTCTCATATCTGACACGATAGACTTTAAAATAGATAAAATTAAAAAAGATAGGGATGGACACTACTTAATGCTCAGAGGATCAGTCAATCAAGAGGACTTAATTATTAACATCTATGCACCCAATGAGAAGCCATCTAAATACATCAAATGTCTACTGAAAGAGCTATAGCAAAATATTAACAGCAACACAGTCATAGTAAGGGACTTCAACACCCCACTCTCTCAGCTTGACAGATCATCCAGGCAGAAAATCAATAAAGACATGAGGAAGCTAAATGAGGAGATAGATAAACTAGAACTATTAGACATTTTCAGTCATTCATCCCAAGAAACTGATTCCAGTTTTTACGCATTTTACTCAAGTCCACATGGGTCATTCTCAAGGATCAACCATATGTTAGGCCACAAAGACAGCATCATCAAATTCAAGAGCATTGAACTCATCCCAAGCATCTTCTCAGACCACATTGGAATTAAACTAACACTTAACAATCAACAAAAGATTAGTAATAGTCCCAAAATGTGGAAGCTCAACAGTACACTTCTTAACAACATCTGGGTCAAAGAGGAAATCAAGGAAGAAATCAAAATGTTTCGAGACTTCAATGAAAATGAAGACACAAGCTATCAAAATATTTGGGACACAGCTAAGGCAGTACTAAGAGGGAAGTTCATAGCTATACAAGCACACATTAGGAAACAAGAAAAAGCACAAATAAACAGCCTGATTGCACATCTTAAAGATCTAGAAGAAGAAGAACAAAGGAACCCTAAAGCAACCAGAAGGACAGAAATCACTAAAGTTAGGGCAGAAATAAATAACATTGAGAATAAGGAAACCATACAAAAGATCAATGAAAGTAAATGTTGGTTCTTCAAAAGAGTGAACAAAATCGACAAACCTTTAACCAGACTCACAAAACAAAGAAGGGAGAAGACCCAAATAAATCGGATTGTAAATGAAGGAGGATATATCACAACAGACACCGCAGAAATTCAACATATCATGAAAGGTTTCTATGAATAACTATATGCCACCAAGCTAGAGAACCTGGAAGAAATGGACGATTTCCTACATACCTACCAACTTCCAAAACTAAGTAAAGAGGAAGTGGATAACATGAACAGGCCCATCACAGCTAATGAAATTGAAACAGTTATCAAGCACCTTCCCAAAAATAAAAGTCCTGCACCAGATGGTTTTACAAATGAATTCTACAAAACCTTCAAGGAAGAGTTAATACCTCTACTTTTAAAAATCTTCCAGAAGACTGAAGACACTGGAGTACTCCCTTCCAGCTTCTATGAAGCCAATATCACTCTGATACCAAAAGCAGACAGGGACACAACCAAAAAAGAAAACTACAGACCAATATCTCTGATGAACATAGATGCGAAAATATTGAACAAAATTCTAGCCAACCAATATAGCAGTATATTCAAAAGATTGCTCATCTTGACCAAGTGGGGTTTATCCCATGCATTCAGGTTGGTTTAATATATGTAAATCCATCAACATGATCCACCACATCAACAAAAGCAAGACCAAAAATCACATGGTCATATCAATAGATGCAGAGAAAGACTTTGACAAAATACAACATCCCTTTATGATCAAAACACTACAAAAAATGGGAATAGATGGAAAATTCCTCAAGATAGCGGAGTCTATATATAGCAAACTTACAGCCAACATCATACTCAATGGTGAAAAACTGGAAGCATTTCCACTTACATCAGGTACTAGACAGGGCTGCCCACTATCACCATTACCATTCAACATAGTGTCGGAAGTTCTTGCCATAGCAATCAGGCAGGAGCAAGGAATTAAAGGCATACAGATTGGAAGAGAAGAAGTCAAACTCTCCCTATTTGCAGATGACATGATAGTATACATAAAAAAACCTAAGGAATCCAGCAAGAAGCTTTTGGATATCATCAGGCAATACAGTAAGGTGTCAGGCTACAAAATTAACATTCAAAAGTCAGTGGCATTCCTCTATGCAAACACTAAGTTAGAAGAAGTTGAAATCCAGAAATCAATTCTCTTTACGTTAGCAACAAAAACAATAAAATATCTAGGAGTAAATCTAACCAAAGAAGTGAAAGACTTGTATACTGAAAATTATGAGTCACTACTCAAGGAAACTGAAAAAGACACAAAGAAATGGAAAGATATTCCATGTTCATGGGTTGGCAGAATTACCACCATCAAAATGAATATACTACCCGAGGCCATCTACAAATTTAATTAATGCTATCCCCGTCAGGATCCCAACCACTTCTTTTTAGGAGAATAGAACAAATGCTACAAATGTTTATCTAGAACTAGAAAAAACCTAGAATTGTCAAAACAATCTTGAGAAGAAAGAACAGAACTGGAGTCATCACACTCCCAGATCTCAAATTGTATTATAGGGCCATTGTCATCAAAACTGCTTGGTACTGGAACATGAATAGACACACTGACCAGTGGAATAGAACTGAGAGCCCAGAAGTAAGCCCCCTCACCTATGGACATCTAATCTTTGACAAAGGTGCCTAAACTATTAAATGGGGAAAGCAGAGTCTCTTCAACAAATGGTGTTGGCAAAAATGGGTTGAAGTATGCAGAAGAATGAACTGAAACACTATATTTCACTAAATACAAAAGTAAACTCCAAGTGGATCAAGGACTTGGATGTTAGATCACAAACTATCAGATACTTAGAGGAAAATATTGGCAGAACAACTCTTTTCTGCATAAATTTTAAAGACATCCTCAATGAAACTAATTCAATTACAAAGAAGACTAAGACAAGCATAAACTTATGGGACTACATAACATTAGAAAGCTTCTGCACAGCTAAAGAAACTACTACCCAACCTTGAAAAAATCATGTTGAGTGAAATAAGTCAGAAACAGAAGGATGAATATGGGATGATCTCACTCTCAGGCCGAAGTTGAAAAACAAGATTAGAAAAGAAAACACAATTAGAACCTGAACTGGAGTTGGCGTATTGCACCAAAGTAAAAGACTCTGGGGTGGGTGTGTGGGTGAGGAGAATACAGGTCCATGAAAGATGATGAATGACATAGTGGGGGTTGTACTGTTAAATGGGAATCTGGGGAATGTTATGCATGTACAAACTATTGTATTTACTGTTGAATGTAAAGCATTAATTCCCCAATAAAGAAATAAATTATTTAAAAAAAAAAAAAGAAACTACTACCCAAACCAAGAGACCCCTCATAGAATGGGAGAAGATCTTTACATGCCATACATCAGACAATAGGCTAATAACCTGAATATGTAAAGAACTTGCAAATCTCAACAACAAGACGACAACAAATAACCCCATCCAAAAATGGGGGGAAGACTTGGACAGAATATCACCACAGAAGAGATCCAAAAGGCCGAGAAACACATGAAAAAATGCTCCAAGTCTCTGATTGTCAGAGAAATGCAAATCAAGACAACAATGAGATACCAGTTCACTCCTGTGAGAATGTCATACATCAGAAAAGGTAACAGCAGCAAATGCTGGAGTGGCTGTGGGGTCAAAGGAACCCTCCTGCACTGCTGGTGAGAATGTCAATTGGTCCAACCTCTGTGGAGAACAGTCTAGAGAACTCTCAGAAGGCTACCCTATGATGGACCTACCCTATGATCCTGCAATTCCTGTCCTGGGAATATATCCTAAGGAAACCAACACACCCATCTAAAAGGATCTGTGTACACATATGTTCTTAGCAGCACAATTTGTAATAGCCAAAACCTGGAAGCAACCCAGGTGTCCAACAACAGATGAGTGGCTGAGCAGGTTGTGGTATATATATATGAATATATATGAATACTAATCAGCTATAAAAAATGGTGACTTCACTGTTTTTAGCTGATCTTGGATGGACCTTGAAAAATTCAGGTTAAGTGAAATAAGTCAGAAACAGAAGGATGAATATGGATGATCTCACTCTTAAGCATAAGTTGAAAAACAAGATCAGAAAAGAAAACACAAGTAGAACCTGAAATGGAATTGGTGTATTGCACCAAAGTAAAAGACTCTGGGGTGAGTAGGTGGGGAGAATCTTCTGGGGAGATCCAAGAAGGATGACAGAAGACCTAGTGGGGGTTGTATTGTCATATGGAAAACTGGGAAATGTTATGCACGTACAAACTATTGTATTTACTGTTGAATGTAAAACATTAATTTCCCAATAAAGAAAAACAAACAAAGTAGGTATGCAGCCCAAGGGCAGGGCCACAGGCAGGGCCTGTTCCAAACCTACAGAGGGTGAATTCCTGAGTAGTGCCAGTGTCCTGAGGGCAGGGCAACATACATTTCCTCTTTAAACAAGCTGACATGGGAGCCACATGAAGAATTTTCTGCCTTGGCCAAGGAGACTGGGTTTCTTTTGTGTCATGCCAGGTAGGTGAAAGGGAATGTGATATTCGAAATGCAGCTGTAGTCCTCCTGGGTTCAGTAGGTGTGAGGGGAAGTCTTATTGCTGGCTGGGTCTCATTTTTTTTGTTTTGTTATTGTCACCAGAGTTAACCCAGCGGCTCAGTGCTTATATGACAAATCCACTGCTCCTGGTAGTAAGTTTTTCCATTTCTCTTTTTTTCCTTTCTATTTTTATATAACCATTATGCTATCCACACCCCTTCCTTTCTATTTTATTAGATAGGACAGAGAGAAATTGAGAAGGGAAGAGAATATAGAGAGGCAGAAAGAATGAAAGACACCTGTAGACATACTTCACAATTCATGAAGCTTCTTCCCCCCTACAGGTGGAGACCAGGGGCTCGAATCCAGGTCCTTACACATGGTATACTGTGCGCTTTACCAGGTGGACTACCACCTAACCCTCTTGCTCTCTTTCTTCACCCCTTTTCAACGCCTCCCAAGAAGAGTTTAATAGACTGACATTGAGAATAAAACATGGTTGGCAATATTCTTTGACAGTAAGGGTTACAGAGACATACTGGCAACAACAACCACAGTGTGCTAGCTCTCTGTTTGAGGAAGAGGATTCCAGGTAGGGATATATATATATATATATATCCCCTAACAAGCAAGTGTTTCTTTCCATTTAAAAAAAAATCATACAGTAAGTTCACACAAGAGTAAAAGAATTGTGAATACATTTTTTTTTTTTTTGTCATAGCTAGGTCACTGTTCCAGGCTCACTTCTTCAGATAGAGACAGAGAGGGAGAGAGAGACACCACAGCATGGGAGCTTCTACCAGTGTACTGGGGACCAGGCTCATACCTGTATTGCACCTAACAAAGCAGGCTTCTCCCTGGGTGCTGGTCACCTTTCCTCTTCTGAGGCTATCTTTCTAGCCTCAAACTTAACCCTTTGAGATAGCTTTCACAAGCAGTCATTCAGCAGGGAGAGTGGAGATAAGCAAAAGTCGGGCTGATAAGATGAAGAACAAGAACTGGCAGGTGCCAAGATCTCCCAGCACCAAGCTATGGAGCCTCGTTCCATACTGAGACTCGGATGATGAAACAGCCCTTGCTGTCCTCTTGCCAAATGCTCAGGCCAGATGGAGTCAATCCCTTGATGATTCTTGCAATACAAAGCCACATGGAGGCCCCTTGAGTGGACTGTCCAAAGCTCTCAAGGGCCACATCTTTCAGGGAAGAAGCTAGAGCACCACCCAAGGGAACTCTGCAGCCCCTACCCACAGGCCAAGATCTGCCCAATAGCTCCAGAGACCAGTCCTGGAGAGGAGAGGCGTGGAGCCAGGAGTGGGAGGACACTGGGCAGAGGGGAGAGTCTCAAGATCATGGGAAGGGGCTGGCCAGCCCCAGTCCCATTCCTCAGGAACAGCAGTGCAGCTTTTGTTCAGAGCCACAAAGCACAGGCTACTAAATTTCCTGGACCTCCGCTTCCTCTTCGCAGAGGAACACCCCCAAATATTGATCTTGACTATTTCAGAGGGGGATGAGGGCAAGCCTTCCTGCACTCACTTGACGGGTATTGATCAGAGACCCAGGAATGTTTCTAGGCACTGATGATTAGCAATGTGAAAACTGGCAAAAAAAAAAAATCCCCAAACCTTTGCTTTTGTAGAACTTCCTTTATTTATTTTCAGTACAAGAAATCACAAAAAGTTCAACCTATGGCCTATCAGGTGTTCGGGACAGTTTTGGAGAAAAACAATGAAGTGGAAATTTGAAAAGATTTATGTACCTCTACGTTCACTGACAGTAGCAAATATATAGGAAGAAATAATGGAAGCAACCAACCTAAATGCCCAATGACAGATGGCTGGATAAAGAAGTTATAGAATATATACTTAGTGTTATACAACTCTACAATTTGAAAAGATGATGTTGTATCATTGGGGAGAAAAATGAATGAAACTTGAGGTGATTATGCAGAGTGAAATAAGAGGTGAGAGACAACCACTGGATGGTTTCATTCATGGTGAAGTGTGCACTCTTCTGGATGAGCTATCCCCAGGCCCCAAATTGCAATTTTAAACAGAAGTGTCAAGGAAGGTCTTACTGGAAAGATGACATATATGTAATAAGTGTGATATATATATATATATATATGTAAATCAGATATGTATCTGTGATTTATTTTTATGAGAAAGAGAAGAGACAAAGACAACCACAGCACCACTCAACCTTGGCATATATAGCAGCAAGTGTAAACCCTGGGATTTCAGGCTTTTAAGTCCTGTGCCCTAGCACTGAGATATCTCCTTGGCCTTTGAAAGGATGATATTAAAACAGAGATCTAAAGGACAGACACTGCAGACAAAAGAACTAGCACTGCCTACACATCATAGGCCCTATGATGTTTTACCTAATCTTATCACCCTGATTGCTATAAATATCTCCTAGTCATTATTTCTCAGGAATAGAACTAGTATGGTACTGGGAGAAACAACTCAAACCATTGCTATTAATACTGTTAATAAAAATGACCAGAGGAACAACATCAATGGCAACAATAACAAGGGTGACAACAAGGGCAACAAAATGGGGAAAAATGGCTTTCAGGAGCAGTTGATTCATAGTACAGGCACCAAGCCCCAGCAATAACCCTGGAAGCAAATAAATAAATAAAAATGACAGGAGGGCTGGGGCAATAATAGAATGGTTCTGCAGAAGACTCTCCTGCCTGAGGCTCTGAGGTCCCAGGTTCAACCCCCAGCACTACCATCAGCCAGAGGTGAGCAGGGTTCTGGTCTCTCTCTGTGTCTTTCTTTCTGTATTTCTCTCTCAGTAAAACAATGTAAATATTTTTAATGATAGGAGTTGGCAGGTGGCACACCCCAAAGAGCAGAGAGTACCATGTGCATGGACCCAGGTTCAAGCCCCTGATTCTTTCCTGCAGGGAGGAAGCTTCACAAAAAGTGGAGCAGTGCTGCAGGTGTCTCTCCTTCTCTCTCACTCTCTATTTACCCTATTTACTGTGTGTAGAATCAAGTGCCCAGATGTTATCTAGGATCCTTCTTTTCTTTCTCTATGGCTAGTGTCAATTACTTACTCAATGGAGATAATGACGGCATTCAGCTCCTCAGCCATCACTATGCACAGCTCATCATAATACTTGATTTCTAAAAGAGATAAAAGAGCAATCATTATAAAACAGGTCGTAGTGGTCCGGGAGGTGGCACAGCGCACAAAACAGGTCATGTAGTACTATCTGTTTTTTTTTTTAATTTTTTAAAATTATTATCTTTATTTATTGGATAAAGACAGCCAGAAATCGAGAGGGAATGGGGAGATAGAGTGAGAGATAGAGAGACACCTGCAGCCCTGCTTCACCACTTGTGAAGCTTTCCCCATGCGGGTGGGGACTGGGGGCTTGAACCCAGGTCCTTGCGCATTGTAATGTGTGCGCTCAACCAGGTGCACCACCAACCAGCCCCTCGTTCTTTTTTTTAACTCAAAAATATTTTATTATTTTAATGAACGAAATATACAGAGAGAAAGACACAGAGAGACTAGAGCCCTGCTCAGCTCTGGCTGAGCATGGTGCTGGGGACTGAAGTTGGAGCTTCAGAGCTTCAGAGACTCAGGCAGGAGCATCTTTTACATGAAGCTGTCACTCCAGCCCTATCCATTCTTCTTCTTATTGGATAGAGACAGAACTGAGAGAGGAGGTGGAGATTGAGAGGGAGAGAGACAGAGATAGAGACCTGGAGCCCTGCTTCATCATTTATGAAGCTTCCCCCTGCAGGTGGGGACCAGAGGCTTGAAACTGGACCCTTGTGCACACATTGTAATGCGCCACCACATGACCCCTACCTATCCATACTCTTCTTATGGTTTCCACTATTAATGATGTAACAGTGGATTACAAACAGATAATTTCAGGGGTACAGTTTCATACCTACACGGGGTATGTATGAATCACTATACTCACCATCAAAAGTTCTGTGCCCCTCAACTCCATAACCACCACAGTTCATGCAAATATAATATTGTCCATTCTTTCCTCCCCTTTTTTTTTATAGAGACAGAGAAAGTAAGGAGGAAGGGGAGAGAGGTGAAGGAGACACCTGCAGACCTGCTTCACTACTTGTAAATCTTCTTCCTCCCTGTAGCAGGAGGCTGGGGGAATCACACCTGGTAACGGGTGAGTTCTTCTGGGAATGCCACTACCCAGTCCCCATCATAGTTTCATCTTTGGTTTCACAAGTGGACAAACTGTTGGTAAGTTAATATTGCACGCTTTGAATTTTATTTTCATGAGAATGAGTGGTACTCTAGTCAGAGCACCACTGAGCTTTAGCACAGGTGGTACCAGGGATCCAATCTGGACCCATAGGTGTGCAAGCTCCGTGTTCTCACATGCTGAGTCACTCCTCTGACCTTCAGAAATCCCGCTCTGTTTCCTACATAGTAGAAAGGAGAGAAGAGAGGAGGGAATAAAAGGGGCAAGGCAGTGGTGAGCACACGCTCCAGTGCGCAAGGACCTGGTCCCCACCTGCGGGGGGAAGCTTCACGAGTGGTAGAGTAGAGCTACAGGTGTCTCTCTGTCTCTCTCTGTATCTCCTTCTCCCTTCTTAATTTCTCTCTGTTTCTATCCAATAATAAATTAAATTAACATTTAAAAAAACAAAAGGGAAGAAAAGAGAGAGGCACTAGCAGTCTGGGATGTGGAGCAGTGGATAAAGCATCAGACTCTCAAACATGGGGGTCTCAGGTTTGACCCCTGGCAGGACCACAGCCATGCTCTGGTTCTCTTTCTCTCCCCCCACAACCTTATCTCAGTAAGAAACATTTTCACTTTTACAAAGTCTTTTAAAAAATATTTATTTATTTATTTGCCTCCAGGGTTATTGCTGGGGCTCAATGCCTGCACTATGAATCCATTGCTCCTGGCAGCCTTTTTTTTTTTCTTCTTCTTCTTCTTTCATTTTTTGGATAGAACAAAGAAAAATTGAGAGGGGAAGGGAAGATAGAGAGAAAGAGAGAAAGACACCTGCAGACCTGCTTCACTGCTTGTAAAGTGACACACAGACACACAGACACACACAGACACACACACACACCGCAGCAGGTGGGGAACTGGGGGCTTGAACCAGGATCCTTCTGTGAGTCCTTGCACTTTGTACTATGTGCACTTAACCCAGTGCACCACTGCCCAGCCCCCCCTTAAAATATATAGTTTATTTTAGTGAAAGAATAGACACAGAGGGAAAGATACTGAGAGAGAAAGAGTTATGTGGTGGTGCTGGGAACCGAACCTAGGACCTCAGAGCCTCAGGCCTGACAGGCTTTTGCGTAAGCATTATGCTATCTCCCCAGCCCCCAGATATTTTTAAAAATATATACTAGATTTTTTTTTTTTTTGCCACCAGCATTATCGTTTTATCATTGCTGTTCCGTACCTACATGATTCTACCACTTTCGGTGACACTTTGCTTTTCCTTTTTTCTTTTTTAGACAGAGGGTGAGAGACAGGGAGGAAGGAGAAATAAAGAAGGGAGAGGAAACACATACTGCTCCCCTGCTTGTGGTGCTCCCCTGTACAGATTCCACCATGTAGTAGTAGAAGGCTCGAACCCGGGTCCTTGTACATGGCAAAGTGTGTTCTACCAGCTCTACTGCTCTGGGCTGACATTTTCATATAGACAGAGATGAGGGGAGAGAGGGAAGCCCCCCACTGCACAGGAGCTTCCCCCAGTGCAGTGGGGCCAGGCTGGAACCTAGGCCCTGGGCATGACAAAGCAGCTCAGTGAAGGTGAGCTAAGGAGGTCACAGCCTGACCCCATGAAATGTCACTTTGATTTGGTGTAGAAAGCTACAGTCAGCACTTGACAATAACTGAATCTGTGACTTTGAGCCCAAGTAATATTTCCAAGACCACTTGCTTGAATTAGTGAACAAACAGAAACACCAAGGGTGGGTCACTGAATGAGGAGTCATGGTAGCCAGCCCCCTTCCCCCTCAAGGTGGTGAAAAGGACACACTGTGAAGGCTCCTCTCCTCCCATTCCCCCCAGAGGTGATCAAACTCCTCAGCCTCTCCTTACACCTCCCAAGCACTGAGACACCGAGAAGGTTTCCAGGACATACTTGCACTTGCTAAAGCCCAGCCTCCTCCGTGGATATAAATGATGCCCCGTTTCAGTGGCTCTTCTGGCCCAGTAGAACCTTCAAACACCCGGACCTCCACACCGTCAAAGTCAGTGTCCGTGACTTTCACCTGAGCCGTCGACCAAGCCCTCTTATGGCCGAAAGAAACGATGATAAAATTCAGCACCAGCATATGATGGCCTAGTCCCAGGAAGTGAATTAGGTTACTCTGGAGGTGGGTGGGAAAGAGAGAGAGAGAGAGAGAAAGAGAGAGAGAGAGTGCACAGTCAACTCAGGCCTCCTCAGTCACACTCATAGTTTTTTGCTAGTTCATTTTGTTTTGTTGCATTTATCCAGAGCCCTGCTCAGCTCTGGCTGATGGTGGTGCTGGGGATTGAACCTGGGACCTTAGATCCTCTAGTAGGAGAGTCTGTTGCAGAACCATTATGCTGCATCCCCAGCCCCAACTCAGTACTGGAATTTTGACCCTTGTCCCCTCCCTGGAGGATTTGCTTGACACTTTGACAACAATAACCAATTGTATTGTCACTTCCCTTTAGGGATTATAAAGTGTTTTCACAGATGTCATCTCCCCCTTTGTGCTTCAGGTCAGACCTGAGAGGGAAGGGACAGGGATTTCAAGGAAGTAAGACAAAAGCTTAGCTGTGAAATGAAAGTACCCATTGAGCTGGATAAAAGGAAGTTCTGTGACTCAAGCTGAGTATTTGTCATGTCCAGGATTCAGTCATTTCCATTTTTCTCCCAGCCAAGTGCATCAGCACCACCAATACACTAGGACTTGAAGAAGAATATTTTGTTTAAATGCAAATCAAAAAGAGGCAAGTTTTTAAGTTGGCCATCAGTGTTTGTGAGAGTAGGTATAAGTTTACATATTAAAGTGTATGTACTATGCTTACCAGGCAGAGTACATACATTACCATGAAAAGGCCTCAGGTTCAAGGCCAGTGGGGAAAAGGCAGTCACCAGTTGAGTTTTGCTGTAGAAATGTCCCTCTCCAGGCTGGGAGTATGGATCGACCTACCAATGCCCATGTTCAATGGAGAAGCAATTACAGAAGCCAGACCTTCCACCTTCTGCACCCCATAATGATCCTGGGTCCAAACTCCCAGAGGGATAAAGAATAGGAAAGTAGGGGAGTCAGGCGGTAGTGCAACGGGTTAAGCACAGGTGGCACAAAGTGCAAGGACCAGCATAAGGATTCTGGTTCGAGCCCCCGGCTCCCCACCTGCAGGGTAGTCAATTCACAAATGGTGAAGCAGGTCTGCAGGTGTCTATCTTTCTCTCCCCCTCTGTCTTCCCCTCCTCTCTCCATTTCTCTCTGCCCTATTCAACAACGACAACAACAATAAAACAACAAGGGTAACAAAAGGGAATAAAGAGAGAAAGAGAAAGAGAAAGAAAACGAGAAAGAAAGAAAGGAAGGAAGGAAGGAAGGAAGGAAGGAAGGAAGGAAGGAAGGAAGGAAGGAAGGAGGAAGGAAGGAAGGAAGGAGGAAGGAAGGATAGGAAAGCTATCAAGGGAGGGGATAGGATACGGAGTTCTGGTAGTGGGAATTGTGTGGAAATGTAACCCTCTTATCTTATGGTCTTGTCAATATTTTCCATTATAAATAAATTTTTTAAAAAAGAAGCAGTGTCCCTCTCAAAGGGTCTCTGAGAGGCCCCTTGGCTGCAGTTGTAAGCAGAGTAAGTGCACATGCCAATAAAGGCATAAGTATGACAAAGGCTTCCTGAGTGGCTTGCAGTTGGATCTCTGCTAATCATGGCCCATTATTTGTTCTCAAAAGTCCCACAGGAACAAAGGTAAGCAATAATGGACCTGGTGTGTGTATTCTTAGTGCCAGGGGTTAATGATGCCTCAGGGGGACTTGCAGGGAGCAAAGGCCAGGGGAGCCATGGTGTGGGCTGAGGGTGAGCACATAGATAGCCTCCCCATCTGCTACATCCAGCACTGTACCCAGCCCACCAAAATCTAAGAGCAAATAGTGATGGGTGGATGCATGGTGCCCTAAATTCAATGGGGCAGAATTCAACCCAAGAAATGACAGACCAAAATATATATCAAGTTGTATTGCTCATACATATCTTTGAATTTGTGGAATGAGAGTCAGATTTACCCAAAAGATGTTCTCAGATTAAGTTACCTTATGTATCTAGAGGACCAGTGAAATAGCTTACTTGGGGGAGTCAGGCAGTAGCGCAGCGGGTTAAACGCAGGTGGCGCAAAGCACAAGGACCGGCGTAAGGATCCCTGTTCAAGCCCCCGGCTCCCCACCTGCAGAGTCATTCACAAGTGGTGAAGCAGGACTGCAGGTATCTATCTTTCTCTCTCCCTCTCTGTCTTCCCCTCCTCTCTATTTCTCTCTGTCCTACCCAACAACAACAACATCAATAACTATAACAATAAAAAACAAGGGTAACAAAAAAGGGGAATGAATAATAATAATAATAAAAGAAACAGCTCACTTGGAGAGTGTGCTGCTTTGTTATGTGCACAACCCAGGTTTGAGCCCAGCTCCACAGTAGTCAAAGAAACTTCAGTGCTGTTGTATCTCTCATCTCTCTCTTCCTCACTCTCTCAAACAAAACAAAACCAAGAATCCTGGAAGTTGGGAACTGACACAGTTTCAGCTAGTTGAAGTGCTCTAGGGTAGTGTCAAAGACTCAAATGAGCCTCCATAACTACTCCAGCATGGAGGAGGGGAATTCTACCTAACGAGATAGAAACATTAGATAGAAAGTAATCATTACACCTCAGTGGAACCAGACACAGCAAAACAGGTGGACCACTGACTCCATATGTCTGCTGGCTGGCAGTTAAGAGGGCAGAGCAAGTAGAAAAGAAATCAACCAGAAAACATACTCTATGTTAATTAATATGTGTTAGTGGTTATGCTTGTGAACAGACTGTTCTCTTGTTAGTTCATTCAGTATATGGACTAAGATACATACATTTTATAAGCAGGGAAGCTTAAGGGAGAGAAGAAGACTGTCTTCCCAATTTTAGGGAAGTAGAGGAGAATCAAGACTTATGAAGTGATATAAGTGTACTAACAGGTGCACAGAGGTTTGTACAAGCTCAAAGGAGGAAAGATTGCTTCTGTCTGGGAAGGAAACCTTAGTAAGGCATCTAGTCTGAATTGGTATTTGTTTTTGCTTGGTTTTACCACAGCCCTGCTCAGCTCTGGCTGATGGTGCTGGAGGTTGAGCCTGGGACCTCAGAGCCTCAGGCAGGAGAGTCTTTTCACAGAACCACTATGGTGTCTGCCCCACGCTGCATTGGCTCTTAATGGAGGATTAAGCAGGAGTAGGAAGACAAAAGGTCAGAGACCAAGACTTACAAGTGTTGGGCAAGAGATATACATCAAATATCAATAGGAAGTTGGGGCAATTAAGGGAAGTGGGGACTGAGGAGAAGTAGCAGTAAAAGGCTCAGTGAAAGAAGAACACGGAGGGCCAAAGTCAGGTGCACAGACTTCATCCAGAGCCAGCGCTCCTGGGCTCCAAAAGCAGTCTCTCCTGCAGTCTGGTAGCGAGCGACAAGGGGTTAGAGTTTTGGACTAGACAGCATGAGGTCTTGGGTTCAATCCCTGGCATTGCAAAAGTGACTATCCCCTTTTTAAGCCCAGTCTCCCCATTTATCAATGGTGGGACCCTATACAAGTTACTAAGCCAAATGTATAGAACAGTAATGGTGACACTAACTGCTTCAAATGATTGTTGTAAATATATATTTTAAACAAAAGTAAAAAACACCTAGAACAGTGCCTGGCACATACTGAACCTAGTATGTGCTGGCTGACGCTAGGATCTTGCATGAAGGTTGAGCCCAGGGATACACACGCCAGTATTTCTTTTCATTTCTTTCATTCTTTTTGATCATTTTATGGGGGGGGGGGTAATGGTTTACAGTACAGTTGTTGACACGTGAGTACAATTTCTCATCTCCCTATGACAGGTGTCTGCAAAACACTCTCACCCCCAACTTAGGTCCTTTCCCATCACCATGCACCAGCACCCCAAAGCCCCCTTTCACCTCCTTCCCCAGAGTCCTTTGCTGTGGTGCAGTGCGCCAAACCTAGTCCAAGTTTCACTTTGTGATTTCCCTTTCTGTCCTTGTTTCTTAGGTTCCACCTCTAAGTGAGATGACCTAGTCCTTCTCATTTTGACAAAGCAGTGTTTCTAGAAAAACCAAGGCTCTTTGTTGTTGTTTTGTGATGTATTGTACATCTGGGATGACCAAGTTCCAAAATTATTAATACAAGTTAACAAAATAAAACACGTCAAGTGAGTACTTCTAGAAAAGCCAGTCACTTGCTCATGTCAGAAGGGAAGAGGGAGGCTGGGGAAATGACACAGGACACTGATCCTCCAGACACATGAATAAGTTAGGGTGTGTTCAGATTCCATCGTGAGACAACCACATCCAGCACTTAGAGCACTTCCACAATTCACCACCTGCTTCTCTCTCAAATTCAGAAGTTTTTATTCTAGGCTAGTGGGAAAAGCTTCAACTTTTCCTGTGCCAGTCATTAATTTTTTAATTGTCTTTATTTCTTTATTGGATAGAGACAGCCAGAAATTGAGAAGAAGGGGGAGGTAGAAGGGGAGAGAGACAGAGGGACACCTGCAGCCCTGCTTCACCATTTGTGAAACTTTCCCCCTGTAAGTGGGGACCAGGGGCTTGAACTTGGGTTCTTGTGCACTGTAACATGTGCAGTCAACCAGATGCAGCACCATCCAGCCCTCTCAGCAACTTTTTAATTCTCCTCTTCATATTTTACTCAATTCCTATCTGTTCTAGGAAAAAAAAAAGTATGGAGGGAGTCTGGCGGTGGTGCAGTGGGTTAAGCGCAGGTGGCGCAAAGCACAAGGACCGGCATAAGGATCCCGGTTCAAGCCCCCAGCTTCCTACCCTGCAGGGGAGTCGCTTCACAGGCAGTGAAGCAGGTCTGCAGGTGTCTTTCTCTCCCCCTCTCTGTCTTCCCCTCCTCTCTCCATTTCTCTCTGTCCTATCCAACAACAACAACATCAATAACCACAACAATGTTAAACAACAAGGCAACAAAAATGGAAAATAAATAAAGAAAAACTTTTTAAAAAGTATGGAATCTACATGACCACTTATTGTCATATTTTAAGAGTAGTTTCAAATGCAAATGTAATTATTTTAATTGGTACCAGAATGGCATGACTTCTCTTGAATATCATGATCTAGATCACCTGAGATTCTCTATTGTAGAACTTCTGTACAAAGAAGGGAAAGAAGAAGAGGAGGAGGAGAAAGAGGGAGAGGAAGAAGAGATTGAGGAAAGAGAGAGAGAATGCCAAGCCTAAATGTTCTCAATGTTTGTGGGCCTATAACTGTAGTTCATTATGTATGTATTAAGTATACCTACTGCATGTAAAGATTCTTCTACATACTTATTGCAAGAACGCAAAGGTAGGTAAAAGGAGCAAGACTTAGGTAGAGATAGAAGTATACAGTTAGGCCTTATCTCAGTCCCTCCTTTCCCCCCATTTGCCATCACTCTTTAAGCTGTCTCTATTTTCTAAACTTTCTTTGAGACTAACTTTGAAGAAAAGTGGCAAGAGAAAAACTAAGAGTAAATCACAAGACAGGAAGTAAACTGAAAAAATATTTTTTAAAGCTAACTGTGTGTCAATTCAAGAAAGCTCAAAGTCATTAATATAATTAGGGAAGCTGCACTGGTAACCATAAACCCATTACTCCTGGAGGCCATCTTTTTTCCACTGTTGTTGCTATTATTGTTGTTGTTGGATGGGGTAGAAAGAAACTGAGAGGGCAGGGGAAGATAGAGAGGGGGAGAGAAAGATAGACACCTGAAGACCTGTTTTGTCGCTTGTGAAGGACCTCCCCTGCAGGTGGGGAGCTGAGGGTTTGAACTGGGATCCTTACACTTTGTATTATGTGCACTTAACCCAATGTGCCACAGCCCAATCACCTCGAAGAGAAGTTTTAAGGGAAGGCATAACCAATTATTTCCATATCCACCTTGCTGTTTTTATCATGCACAAGCTAGTTCAGCTCTGCATTTCAGCTTCTGCTCCTTCAAGAGACTGGTTGTTTTGTTTCGCTTGTTTGTTTTTTTATATCAAGATTTTCCCATGTCTCCATTTCAACCTGTAGAAGATCCCTCCATTTAAGGTTCCTGAGATCAAGTGGTAAATGTGGCAATCCTGGCTAAGTGATATGAGGAATTGTATTACCTTATCAGTATTCCTCTATCAGTTACACAAAATTGGCCTGGTTTCCAAGCAATCATTGTGCTATTGGAAAAGTCATAAATGGGGGCAGGGGTAGTTAGCATAATGGATATGCAAAGAGAACTCTCATGATGGCTGACTCCAAAGTTCCAGGTTCAATCCCCTGCACCACCATAAGCCAGAGCTGAGCAGTGCTCTGGTAAAAAAAATAATAATAATAAGTAAGGAGAAGAAAAGAAGAGGGAGTCAGGCAGTAGCCCAGCAGGTTAAGCTCACATGGTGCAAAGCGCAAGGACAGACATAAGGATCCCGGTTCAAGCCCCTGGCTCCCCATCTGCAGGGGAGTTGCTTCACAAGCAACTGAAGCGGGTGTGCAGGTATCATTCTTTCTCCCCCTCTCTGTCTTCCCTTCCTCTCTCCATTTCTCTCTGTCCTATCCAACAACAATGACATCAATAACAACAACAATAACTACAACAATAAGGACAACAAAAGGGAATAAATAAATAAATATTAAAAAAGAAATATTTTAAAAGAAAAGAAAAAGTTATAATGGTATGCTTTTCAATGCAAAAATGAGTTGTGACTTTTTCAACAACCCAATACAATCCTGGTAATGCATGTGCTCCACCAGCTATGCCCCTCTCAATTGCATTTCCACCATGTGCAGGTATGTGTGTTCATGACTCTGTTTCCAGTTCCTCATCCATAGAACAGGACTAGCACTATCTAATATGTAGACTTGGAAGAGCTCCTGGCACATATTCAAAACTTGCAACACCATTCATTATTATAACAGCCAACTATGAGTCAGTATGTTACTTCAGCTCATATCACACAGAGCAAATTTGACAGTATTTATGCCCAGTGAGTTAATCAAGACAAGCCAAAGTATTTAAGAAATGTTTTCTTAATTTGCTAAGATTTACAACTTGCCTTGCCCTGGGCCATCAGTAGCTTTACGCTGCACTGAAGTTTATGCTTAAAGTAACTTGTGAGATCTTAGTACATCTTCTAGTGAATCTAAAATACTATCAAAACTCCAAGTGATTTACTTTAGCCCTGACAGTAGTGCACAAAGATAAACATCACAAAGAACTTGCAGAGGGGAAAGCACTGTTGGCAAACATGAAATACTGCTTAGCGGCTCATTTTAGAAACTGAAGGATGATTAGAAATGGACCTACCCTATGATCCTGCAATTCCTCTCCTGGGGATATATCCTAAGGAACCCAACACACCCATCCAAAAAGATCTGTGTACACATATGTTCTTGGCAGCACAATTTGTAATAGCCAAAACCAGGGAGCAACCCAGGTGTCCAACAACAGATGAGTGGCTGAGCAAGTTGTGGTATATATACACAATGGAATATTACTCAGCTATAAAAAATGGTGACTTCACCGTTTTCAGCCAATCTTGGATGGACCTTGAAAAAGTCAAGTTAGGTGAAATAAGTCAGTAACAGAAGGATGAATATAGGATGATCTCACTCTTAAGCAGAAGTTGAAAAAGAAGATCAGAAAAGAAAACACAAGTAGAACCTGAAATGGAATTGGCGTATCGCACCAAAGTAAAAGACTCTGGGGTGGGTGGGTGGGGAGAATACAGGTCCATGAAGGATGACAGAGGACCTAGTGGGGGTTGTATTGTTATATGGAAAACTGGCATGTGTTATGCATGTACAAACTATTATATTTACTGTTGAATGTAAAACATTAATCCCCCAATTAAAAAAAAAAAGTGGAGGGAAAAAAAAAAAGAAGAAGAAACACAAGTAGAACCTGAACTGGAGTTGGTGTATCACACCAAAGTAAAAGATTCTGGGGTGGGTGGAGGGGAGAGTACGGGTCCAAGAAGGATGACAGAGGACCTAGTGGGGGTTGTATTGTTATGTGGAAAACTGAGAAATGTTATGCATGTATTGTATTTATTGCATTTATTGTTGAATGTAAAATATTAATCCTCCAATAAATAAAATAAAATAAAATAAAAAAGAAACTGAAGGATGGTGCGTGTGTTGGGTTCACCTTAACGTGGTGGGGCCAGGCTCAGTCTGGGGTCTCACACACAGCAACACAGTGCACTATCCAAATGAGCTATTTTGCCATCCTGGAAGACTGACTTTCTAAAGTCTGTCCTTTTGGAAGGCAACACATTACAATCTAGTTTCCAATCCTACAACTCTGACAAGATAGCCAGTAAGAGGTTTCCCAAAAACCTCATCCTCCCACTGCCAAACACAGAGGAGCCAACTGTGGGCACTGACTAGCAACTGGTCTTTTCTTGAAACTCTCGCCCCTGAACTTCTCCTAGCCTCTTGTTTCTCTTCCTATGCATGTGATGACTTCTTCCACATTTTCTTTCCTGGGGTAGGAGACGGGGGCTTTTTTTTATTGATTGCTTCCTTTTATTGGTTGACTCTCATGCCCACTGGTCTTGGGCCAAGGAGCTCACTCAGCATGTCACTGAACCAGTTTGTGTACCTGAGACCCGAGAGGTTGCAGGTTTAATCCTGGCATCACCTCATGAACCAGAGATGAGCAATGTTCTGGTTCTCTCTCTTTCCGTGATTTTCCATTCTCTCTCATAATGAATGAATGAATAAATAAATAAAGCTTTAAAAACAATAAACAGGAGCCAGGTGGTGATGTACCTGGGTAAGTGCACACAATAATAAATGATTGTCTTCAATCCTCAGCACCACCGTAAGACAGCTGAGCAGTGCTCTGGTAAAAAAATAATAAAGTAAAATAAAATAAATTATAGTCTCCCCCCATATACCCCTATTTCATTTCATTTAGACAGAGGAAGCAGAGAGGCAGAGAGGAAGGGAGGGAGGTAGAGAGAGGAAGAAACCACAGCACTGAAGCTTCCTTCAATGCAGAGGGCAGCAGGCTCAAACCCGGGTCATGCACATGGCAAAGCAGCACACTATCCAGGTGAGCTATTTCAGTGACCCTTCCAAGGTTCCACCGTAAATTTCATTTCATTTCATTTCACTGTTCATCACCAGGGTTTCACCAGAGTGGGCCAACATTTTTAGGTAGAAAAAAGAGACTGGGGTGGGGGGTTAGATAGATAGCATAATGGTTATGCAAAGAGACTCTCATGCCTGAGGCTCCAAAGTCCCAGGTTCAATTCCCCTGCACCACCATAAGCCAGAGCTGGCAATGCTCTGGTAGAGAGAGAGAAGAGAAGAGAAGAGAAGAGAAGAGAAGAGAAGAGAAGAGAAGAGAAGAGAAGAGAAGAGAAGAGAAGAGAAAAAGACACCACAGCACTGAAGCTTGTTCAAGTATAGTGAAAACCACACTAGAAAAATTCTTGGGGGTTGGGTGGTGGTTCACAGGGTTAAGTGCACATAGTATTAGGCACAATGGCCTGAGCAAAGATCCCAGTTTGAGCCCTTGGCTCCCCACCTCTGGGGGAGGTGTCACTTCACAAGTGGTGAAGCACATCTGCAGTTGTCTATCTCTCCTTCCCCTCTCAATTTCTTTCTGTCCTATCCACTAAAATGGAAAAAATGGCTGCAAGGAGCGGTGGATTCGTAGTGCTGGTACCGAGCCCCAGCAATAACCTTGGAGGCCAAAAAAAGATGAAGGAGGAGGAGGAGGAGGAGGAGAAGGAGGAGAAGGGGAAGGGGAAGGAGAAGGAGAAGAAGAAAATTCTTGATCTTTTCCCAGTTTACACCTCTTGAACAAAGCACTATAAGACCATAGCCTAATGCCTGGTAGTGCTTAAGTCAGCTTATCAAGTGAATGGCTATGACTTCTATTCACATGCTGGTGGCATTATCATCTCACTCTCCAGCTCCTAGTCTGTCTTCCTCAATTCCCAGGGCCCCATTTCTATTCCTCTTCATGATCTAGCCCATAAACTCTTCAAAATGAGCAAAAAGGGCCACTCTCCCTTCAACTTAGTGACACACTCCTTGAAATTCTCACACAGGGTAGTGTCTGGTGACAGAAAACCTTTTCTGCACTTTCCTCCCATCGGCCAAGGTGCATCTACTGGGGGCTCCTGTTACTTCCGCCCACCAGTATTTCTGAGCTAAGTCCTGTCTCCACCCAGCACTCCCTGTCACTGGTATGCTAAGCAGAACTCCAGACAACACCTTCTTCTCTTGCCAGCCTCTTTTTAAAATTTCTTTTTAATATTTATTTTCCTTTTTATTGCCCTTGTAGTTTTATTGTTGTAGTTATTGTTGTTCTTGATGTCATCGTTGTTGGATACAACAGAGAGAAATGGAGAGAGGAAGGGAAGACAGAGATGGGAAGAAAAAGATAGACACCTGCAGATCCGCTTCACCGCTTGTGAAGTGACTCCCCTGCAGGTGGGGAGCCGGGGACTCAAATCGTGATTCTTATCCCTGTCCTTGTGCTTAGCGCCACGTGCACTTAACCCCGTGTGCTACAGCCTAACTCCCTTTTGACAGCCTCTTGTGTGCAGCTCTTCTGAACTCTGTTCCTGCCTAACAGGTTGGTGGCATGGCCTGGCTGCTTTGAAACCTTTTATTGACGTCCAGCTTTTTATAAGAAGGAAAAAAAAAATCTAAATTGGGCATTCCAATCATGTTCCACTCTACATTCCAGCTCATTTCTCAGCCCTGAACTTTTGATATCTTACAGTTCTCTTGAGTCAAAGGTACTCAAAGGAAACTTGCATAATCATTGCTGGTAGTGAGAGGCAACGGGGCTGGGAGATAGGTCACTCAGTATAGAGCACACTTTACCATGTTCAAGGACCTGGTTCCAGCCCCTGAACACCACATGATGGCGCTACTATAATGGTGAAGGTTCATGAGCTGTGGAGTGGAGCTGTGCCTACATCTCTCTGCATCTCTCTCTCTGTATCTCACCTTCTAGCTGGAAAAAAAAAAGAAAACATAAAACAGTTAGCCAGGAGTGGCGGAATCACAAAGCTCCAGTGAAATCCTAATAACAACAGTAGCAAAAGTAAGTGCACTGCTTCAAGGGAGGGGAAATGGCATGATGGTTATGGAATAGACTTTGATGCCTGAGGCTCTGGAATTTTTCTTTTCTAAAAATATTTTTTTGTTTATTACTGGATAGAGACAGAGAGAAACTAAGAGTGGGGAGATAGAGAAGGAAAAAGACAGAGACAACTGCAGCCCAGCTTCACCACTTGTAAAGTTTTCCCCCTGAAGGTGGGGGTTGGGGGCAGGGCTGGAACCTGGGTCCTTATGCATTGTAATGTATGTGCTTAACCAGGTGTGCCATCACCTAGCCCTGATGACTGAGGCTCTCAGATCCCAGGTTCAGTCCTCATTACTTTAAGCCAGAATCGAGCAGTGGTCTATTTAAAACAATAATAGGGAGTCCGGAGGTAGTGCAGCAGGTTAAGCACAGGTGGCTCAAGGACCAGCGTAAGGATCCGGTTCCAGCCCCTGACTCCCCACCTGCAGGGGAGTCGCTTCACAAGCGGTGAAGCAGGTCTGTAGGTGTCTATCTTTCTCTCCCCCTCTCTGTCTTCCCCTCCTCTCTCCATTTCTCTCTCTGTCCTATCTAACAATGACAACATCAATAACAAAAACAATAATAACTATAACAATAAAACAAGAGCAACAAAAGGGAATAAATAAATATTTTAAAAAAACAATAATAATAACAATACTTTCATATCCCTGCTATTCTCTTGGTCACTGTCCTTCAGTCTTGTTCTGGAATGCATCCTTGCAGGTCACATGCATGAGATGTTAAATTTACCAGATGACACCAGGTCAGCCACCAGAACAAAGTCATGGAGGAAGAGTTTGCATCATGGAAACCAGCAGACACACACACACACACACACACACACACACACACACCAGGCATTGCTCTGGTACATGTGCTTCTGGGATTCAAACTCAGGACCTCATGCTGGAGAGACCAATGTTTTATTCACTGAGCCACCTCCCAGACCACACAGCAAATTATTTCTTTGGAGATACTGTATTGTCTGAAGAACCAGATTGAGATGGTGAGCATAGTAAAATAAGACCCACTTGTCTACATCCAAATGGTGATTATACTAAACTTGTGCATCCCACAGAAAATACACAGTAGTTCAGATATTTTCTCTCCTGTATAATACCTTGTAGTTTATGACCATGTGCTTCACTTCCTGAGGACACATGAAGTATGAAACATAGGTACTATGCCTCATTTTATGCTCATTTGAGACTTACAGAAGATAAAATGCCTTGTCAAGGACCATAAAATCCCAAGTGGCAAAGCACGCAGAGAAACCCAGAAGGCCAGCCCCATCACTAAGTAGCATCAGTCAGAGCTCAGAAGGAAGTCACTAACTAAACCACTATTCCGCACGAGTCCCTGCCACCACAGAGGTGTTGAGCACTTTGGGGTAAAATGATTTATACTCAGGGTGGGGAAGGGAGTAGGGCATAAAATGTATCACAAATTCCACCCTAAATGTTAGGAAGAAGATGACCAGAGGGCGCTCAACTCTAATTCCACCATGAGCCAGAGAAAGAAGAGAAAAAAAAGGGGGGGGGGGACACTCAGAAGTAGTAGGTATGACTTAAAAAGGAAGAGAGGGTAGGACTATAAAGAAAATGGGCAAATATATATATATATATATATATAATAATAGTCAATCCATATCTGGGACCTTGGGAGAAACGTTGCAGTTTCCATTTGAGGGAGTAGGGACACAGAACTCTGGTAGTGGCAAAGTTGTGGAATTATACTATTATCTTATAATTTTGTAAATTAACATTAAATCACTAATATATATATTTTTTGCCTCCAGGGTTATTGCTGGGGCTTGGTGTCAGCTCTATGAATCCACTGCTCCTGGAGGTTATTTTTCCCATTGTGTTGCCCTTGTTGTTTTATTGTTGTTGTCATTGTTGGATAGGACAGAGAGAAATGGAGAGGGGGGAGAGAAAGATAGACACCTACAGACCTACAATACCGCTTGCAAAGCAACCCCTGCAGGCGGGGAGTTGGGGGCTCGAGCCAGAATCCTTACGCCAGTCCTTTCACTTTGCACCATGTGCACTTAACCCACTGTGCTACCGCCCAGCCCCCAAAATTTCTTTTAAAAATTACTTCTGTAAACAAGTTGCAGATGCTACCATGATGCCAACCTGACTTCCCTGGGCAGAAGACCTCACCAATGTGTCCTGGAACCCCACCTCTCCAGAGCCCTGCCCCACTAGGGAAAGATAGAGACAGGCTGGGAATATGGATTGACCTGTCAATGTCCATGTTCAGTGGGGAAGCAATTACAGACCTCCCACCTTCTGCACCCCATAAAGAAAATTGAGTCCATACTCCCAGAGGGATAAAGAATAGGAAAGCTTCCAATGGAGGGGATAGGATATGTATCTCTGGTGGTGGGAATTGTGTGGAGTTATACCCCTCTTATCCTATGGTCTTGTCAATATTTTTATTTTATAAATAAATTTAAAAAATTACTTACTAAAGAAAATTAACCTCCATGTGGCTTTTGTAATAATAATTTGAATTTTATTATGTGAATTGCATGAAAAGAGAGCTATTCATATCAGAGAGGCAGGAGTGAGCAGAATGAAAGTGTCTGTGTAGTCTACAGCTTCCACAGCTGCCCTGAGATGCCATCTCAAACAGGAATGACCAGGAGACAGTTACAGTTCAACCTTCACTACTGTTGGCAGGCTCCCCCTGCTAGGGATAAATACAAATGAGGTCACGATCAGGAACCTCTCCTTAACTCCTGAAAATACTGCAGAGCCTAATGCAAGAATTAGAAAGTATTGCCACAGCAGTAGAAAGCCCTTGGCCCAAATCTTCAGACTCCAACCACAGTAAATCTTTTTTGTTGTTACCGCTATTATAGAGCCAGGGCTTTGCACAAATGTGATGGCACAGCCTTTTCATTGGGGGGGAGGGGAGATGGGGAGACACCACTGCACTAGAGGAGAAAACATCTATGCACCTAGAAATGATACATAGGAAACAGTCAGCACTGTACATTTTCAAAGAGAATCTTTGCATGTGGGTTCTTTCTTTATTTCTTTTAAAGACTTATTAATGGGAGGGGGGCACGGGGATGATAACCAGAGTATGTGATGGTGGAGATCAGACTTAGGACCTCATGCCTGAGAGTCCAAAGCTTTACCTACTGTTGCACCTCCTGGGCCACATGAATTCTTTAGATTTTAAAGTTGTGGGGGCCAGAGTTCGATACACTTTGGTGATCACACATGTTACTATGCATAGGGACCAGGGTTTGAGTTTCTGCTCCATACTTGCAGGAGGGAAACTTCATGAGCAATGCTGCAGGTATCTTTCTCTCCCTCTCTATCTCCTTGTCTCCTTTCTCAATCTCTCTCTAGTAAAAGATATCTAGTTCTATCTGGTAAAAAGGAAAGAAAAAGAAAAAAAAATGGCCACAGGGAGCAGTGCATTTGTCATGCAGGCACCACGCCTTAGTGATAACCCTGGTGGCAATACAAACAAACAAATAAATATATAAGTATGTAAATATATATATATATATGACTATACTGGTCTTCAATTTTAAGTTAAAAAAGGACCAGTCCCTTTGGAAAGAAATTTGATGTGAGAAGAAATACAAAGACAAGAGTCTAGAGCTGGATTAGATAGAAGCAGGTTGGCAGAGGTCCTTTGCATGCTCAGAATCAGGGGTCGCTAGTGGGATTTTGTAAAACCAAGCTCCAGTCACTCAAATGTCTTCAGAGAATTGCACACAGAGTAGCTGGGCACCTGGTCATTGGCTTCTTGTTATCATGGCTTAACTTCTCAGCAAATTCCTCTGGCTATGTGAGCCAGGCTGAATTAGCATTGGTTTTCCTACAGAATTGATTGGTGTGATTAGTTTTGGGGGGAATTGTTGTGACTACACTGGATTGATAATTATTTGCAATTACTCATTGTACTGTTCCCAGTTTCTATTTGTAGTTTTGTGGCCCTTTCTATATTGAATTCCCTTGGGTATTTGCTGAGGTCAAATTGGTTTTAGTACTCTCACAGTTATGAAGCAATAGTAGAGCACATTTTGGTAAATCGTTTCAGATACATGGACAGCAACTGCTGCTTTTTCAAGCCTGTGAAATACATATGACTAAGTGTGACTGTGCTGGGGTGAGGCAATGAACACACACATTGTTATTATTTATGATCAAAACACTACAAAAAATGGGAATAGATGGAATATTCCTCAAGATAGTGGAGTCTATATATAGCAAACTGACAGCCAACATCATACTCAATGGTGAAAAACTGGAAGCATTTCCACTCACATCAGGTACTAGACAGGGCTGCCCACTATCACCATTACTATTCAACATAGTGTCGGAAGTTCTTGTCATAGCAATCAGGCAGGAGCAAGGAATTAAAGGCATACAGATTGGAAGAGAAGAAGTCAAACTCTCCCTATTTGCAGATGACATGATAGTAAACATAGAAAAACCTAAGGAATCCAGCAAGGAGCTTTTGGAAATCATCAGGAAATACAGTAAGGTGTCAGGCTACAAAATTAACATTCAAAAGTCAGGTATCCCTGACTACAAAATAACATTCTTAACATTACTAATAAAAGTAAGGTATCAGGCTACAAAATTAACATTCAAAAAGGCATTCCTCTATGCAAACATTAAGAAGAAGTTGAAATCCAGAAATCAATTATTTTTATTATATCAACAAAAATAATAAAAATTCTAGGAATAAACCTAACCAAAGAAGTGAAAGACCTGTATACTGAAAATTATGAATCACTACTCAAGGAAACTGAAAAAGATATAAAGAAATGGAAAGATATTCCATGTTCATGGGTTGGCAGAATTACCATCATCAAAATGAATATACTACAAATTTAATGCTATCCCCATCAGGATCCCAACCACTTTTTTTAGGAGAATAGAACAAATGCTACAAATATTTATCTGGAACCAGAAAAAACCTAGAATTGTCAAAACAATCTTGAGAAGAAAGAACAGAACTGGAGGCATCATACTCCCAGATCTCAAATTGTATTATAGGGCCATTGTCATCAAAACTGCTTGGTACTGGAACATGAATAGACACACTGACCAGTGGAATAGAATTGAGAGCCCAGAAGTAAGCCCCCACACTTACGGACATCTAATCTTTTACAAAGGTGCCCAGACTATTAAATGGGGAAAGCAGAGTCTCTTTAACAAATGGTGTTGAAAAAAATGGGTTGAAATATGCAGAAGAATGAAACTGAACCACTATATTTCACCAAATACAAAAGTAAACTCCAAGTGGATCAAGACCACAAACTATCAGATACTTAGAGGAAAATATTGGCAAGACTCTTTTCCACATAAATTTTAAAGACATCTTCAATGAAACGAATCCAATTACAAAGAAGACTAAGACAAGCATAAATCTATGAGACTACATAAAATTAAAAAGCTTCTTCACAGCAAAAGAAACCACTACCCAAACCAAGAGACCCCTCACAGAATGGGAGAAGATATTTACATACATACATCAGGCAAGAGGCTAATAACCAACATATATAAAGAGCTTGTCAAACTCAACAAGAAGAAAACAACCCCATCCAAAAATGGGGGAGGACATGGATAGAATATTCACCATAGAAGAGATCCACAAGGCCGAGAAACACATGAAAAAAATGTTCCAAGTCTCTGATTGTCAGAGAAATGCAAATCAAGACAACAATGAGATACCAGTTCACTCCTGTGAGAATGTCATACATCAGAAAAGGTAACAGCAGCAAATGCTGGAGAGGGTGTGGGGTCAAAGGAACCCTCCTGTACTGCTGGTGGGAATGTCAATTGGTCCAACCTCTGTGGAGAACAGTCTGGAGAACTCTCAGAAGGCTAGATATGGACATACCCTACGACCCTGCAATTCCTCTCCTGGGGATATATCCTAAGGAAACTAACACACCCATCCAAAAAGATCTATGTACACATGTGTTCTTGGCAGCACAATTTGTAATAGCCAAAACCTGGAAGCAACCCAGGTGTCCAACAACGGATGAGTGGCTGAGCAAGTTGTGGTATATACACACAATGGAATACTACTCAGCTATAAAAAATGGTGACTTCATCATTTTCAGCCGATCTTGAATGGACCTTGAAAAATTCATGTTAAGTGAAATAAGTCAGAAACAGAAGGATGAATATGGGATGATCTCACTCTCAGGCAGAAGTTGAAAAAAGAATATCAGAAGAGAAAACACAGAATATCAGAAGAGAACTGGAATTGGCCTATTGCACCAAAGTAAAAGACTCTGGGGATGGGGGGGGGGGGAGGATACAGGTCCAAAAAGGATGACAGAGGACCTAGTGGGGGTTGTATTGTTATATGGAAAACTGGGAAATGTTATGCATGTACAAACTACTGTATTTACTGTCGAATATAAAACATTAATTTCCCAATAAAGAAAAAAATTTTAAAAAAGAAGATGGAATTACCTTATTATCCAGCAATACCACTCCCAGGGATTTATCAAAGGACATACGAACACTTACTCAAAGGGAAATATGCTCCCCTATGTTTACAGCTGCATTATTCACAATAGCCAAAGGTGGAAGCAGTCTATAAGTGCCTATCGACAGATAACTGGATAAAAGACATATACTCCATGGAATACTCCTCTGCAATAAAAAAGATATTGTGTCTTTTGGAACAACATGATAGACCTAGAGGTGGTTATGCTTAGCGTAAGAAGTGAAAGACAACCACTGAATGGTTCCACTCATAAATGGCATATAAAAAATAAGAAACATAAAAAATACACAGAGAAAGAGGGAGAGGGGGAGGGAGAGGGAGAGAGAGAGAGGTAGCCAAACTATCTTTAAGACTTTGTGAGAACTGTAGTAATTTCTGGGAGGGTGGGGGAGGAACAGTGCTGTCAGGTGTGGTAGGATCTTATAATCTTGTAAACTCTTATGATATGACTAATTAAAAAAATTTCAAAGACAATGTAGTCTGGAGGAAAGGAAAATTTGTAAGTCTTTGTAGGGAGCTTCCTCTCCAATCACAGTAAACTCAATATTGAGCTAGGAGGACTAGAAAAATGAAAAGCTAGTTTAAAATGTCTCAAAGTAAAAAGGAGTTGATTGTTTACTTAACTGTAGGTCAACTCTTGGTGCTTCTTGCCTGGGACTATATTAAATCAGAATAAACTGAAGAAATTACAAAACAAAATGCTCAATAAATACTTTCTGATTATGCAAAGCATTAAATGAGTGTTATGTATAGAACAGAAGTTATAAGTCCACGCTTGGAGGGGCCAAGGCAGCCAATACTAATGAGCTAAGCAGGTGTGCCCATCAGGAAGAGGGGAGGCTTGTGGTACACAGGGGAAGTGACTCCCAGAATAAAGAAGATGATGCTCTTCCCAGCATCTGATATGATGTGGGAATTCTGATCCCAAGTTGCCAGCAGACAGACCTTCCCAGGAGAAACAGGAAGCCCATGTGATTCTTTGAAATGCCCTGAATTTTAATTGTTGGCAATGAATTTCAGAATGTTTAATACATTGAGTAGGTGAAAAATAGCATCTCTGGCAAAGAAGTTAGGAGTCCAAGCCGGTGGTCTGGATATCAACCTGATTTTTTTCATACAAATCATATGCAGAGTTCATTGTGTTGTGTCCCTAACCCTAGTCACCAATATACAAAGCTCAAACATATATATGGTTTTTTCCTTTGTTTTATATTTTAAGATGTGACGGTATACAGAGTAGTTTGATTCAAATACAGTGATGGTGGACAAAGGGATTATGGGAGTATCCCATGGGTTTCCTGAAGTACAGCAAAGAGTGATGTCTTTTCCCTTCAAAACACAAGGGTTTTCTTTTCTCTGCTTTCAATACAGTCTTCCTGTCAGAGATAAACGATTTTGGGAATCTTCAAAAAGAAATGGGAAGTAAAGAGGCAGTTTCTGAGATAACTAACTGGGTAAGAGTTACAAAATAAGAGAGTACCATAGAAAAGAGAATCTCCTCTAACATTTAATGTAACTAACACAAAGCTCATTCCCTCCATACCTCAGTGAAGAAGCCATCACATGGTCTGTTTATTGCCAGGCACTGACATGCCTGATGCTCAGCACTGTGCTAAGGCTCACTGGCCCTCCACCTGGAGATTGACTGATGTGTTAAACTTTTGGTGGTCACCCAAGGGTGCTCTGGACATGCAGGGACCTACAATGAAAGCAGAATGGAGCTGGCAAAAGCACACAACCTGTAGACTGAAGCCATCTGCAAAGAATGTAATTATTTTTAAAGGTGTATTAATTAGAAAGAGAGGAGACTACTCAAGGAAATTGAAAAAGACACAAAGAAGTAGAAAGATATTCCATGTTCATGGGTTGGTAGAATTAACATCATCAAAATGAATATACTACCCAGAGCCATCTACAAATTTAATGCTATCCCTATCAAGATCCCAAGCACATTTCTTAGGAGAATAGAACAAATGCTACAAATGTTTATCTGGAACCAGAAAAGACCTAGAATTGCCAAAACAATCTTGAGAAAAAAGAACAGAACCGGAGGCATCACACTCCCAGATCTCAAATTGTATTATAGGGCCATTGTCATCAAAACTGCTTGGTACTGGAACATGAATAGACACACTGACCAGTGGAATAGAATTGAGAGCCCAGAAGTGAGCCCGCACACCTATGGACATCTAATCTTTGACAAAGGGGCTCAGACTATTCAATGGGGAAAGCAGAGTCTCTTCAACAAATGGTGTTGGAAACAATGGGTTGAAATATGCAGAAGAATGAAACTGAACCACTGTATTTCACCAAATACAAAAGTAAATTCCAAGTGGATCAAGGACTTGGATGTTAGACCACAAACTATCAGATACTTAGAGGAAAATAATGGCAGAACTCTTTTCCGCATAAATTTTAAAGACATCTTCAATGAAACGAATCCAATTACAAAGAAGACTAAGGCAAGTATAAACCTATGGGACTACATCAAATTAAAAAGCTTCTTCACAGCAAAAGAAACCACTACCCAAACCAAGAGACCCCTCACAGAATGGGAGAAGATATTTACATGCCATACATCAGGCAAGAGGCTAATAACCAACATATACAAAGAGCTTGCTAAACTCGACAACAAGACAACAAATAACCCCATCCAAAAATGGGGGGAGGACATGGATAGAATATTCACCATAGAAGAGATCCACAAGGCCGAGAAACACATGAAAAAATGCTCCAAGTCTCTGATTGTCAGAGAAATGCAAATCAAGACAACAATGAGGTATCACTTCACTCCTGTGAGAATGTCATACATCAGAAAAGGTAACAGCAGCAAATGCTGGAGTGGCTGTGGGGTCAAAGGAGCCCTCCTGCACTGCTGGTGGGAATGTCAATTGGTCCAACCTCTGTGGAGAACAGTCTGGAGAACTCTCAGAAGGCTAGAAATGGACCTACCCTATGATCCTGCAATTCCTCTCCTGGGGATATATCCTAAGGAACCCAACATATCCATCCAAAAAGATCTGTGTACACATATGTTCTTAGCAGCACAATTTGTAATAGCCAAAACCTGGAAGCAACCCAGGTGTCCAACAACAGATGAGTGGCTGAGCAAGTTGTGGTATATATACACAATGAAATACTACTCAGCTGTAAAACATGGTGACTTTACCGTTTTCAGCCCATCTTGGATGGACCTTGAAAAAATTATGTTGAGTGAAATAAGTCAGAAACAGAAGGATGAATATGGGATGATCTCACTCTCAGGCCATAGTTGAAAAACAAGATCAGAAAAGAAAACACAAGTAGAACCTGAACTGGAATTGGTGTATCGCACCAAAGTAAAAGACTCTGGGGTAGGTGTGGGTGGGTGGGGAGAATACAGGTCCAAGAAGGATTCAGAGGACCTAGTGGGGGGTGTATTGTTATATGGGAAACTGGGGAATGTTATGCATGTACAAACTATTGTACTTACTGTTGATTGTAAAACATTAATTCCCCAATAAAAAAAAAAAAGAAAGAAAGAAAGAGAGGAGAGAACCAGAACATCGCTCTGGCATGCTTGAGAGTCAGTCCAACACTCTAGCCACTACACCACTTCCTGGTGTTAGTGGTGGGGGAATAGTAGGAAGCTCCTCTGTGTGATCCAACATAGCTATCTCTGACTAAAGTACATTTTTAAAAACTCATTAGTGATTTACTATTGATTTACAAAATTATAAGTTAACAGAGGTGTAATTCCATACCTTTCCCACCATCAGACTTCTGTATCCCCATTCCCGCCATTGGAAACTGCATTAGTTCTCCCATGACCACAGAAATGGGTCAACTATTATTTCTGTAACTCTATCTATATTTATATATATTTGCTCTTTTTTCCTATGGTCCTACTTTCTCTTCCTTTCTAAGTCATACCTACTACTTCTGAGTGTCCTTCTCCTCCTACTCCTTCATTTTCCTCTTCTCTCTCCAGGTCCTAATGAAACTGGAGTTGACAACCCTCTGGTCATCTTTCCCCTAACATTCACCCCTCTGGGAGGAGTATGGACCAAAGTTCTTTATGGGGTGCAAAAGGTAGAAGGTCTGGCTTCTGTAATTGTTTATCTAATGGACATAGGTGTTGGCAAGTTGATTCATATGCCCAGCCTGTTTCTATGACTAAGTACATCTTAAAAATATGATTTTTATTTGTTTTTGGATAAATACACAGAGAAAATGAGAGGGAGGAAGAAAGAGAGACACCTGCAGCACTGCTTCACTGTTCTTGAAGCTTCACCCCACAGGCAGAGAGTGGCAGCTTGAACCCAGGCCCTTGTACACGACACTGTGTGTGCTCAACCAGGTGTGCCATTGCCAGGCTCCCTAAAGTACATTTTTACAAGAATTTCAGAAACTGGTTCACACTTTTTTTTTTTTTTTTGGTTTTGTCATTGCTGGGATTTCACTGTTCCAGGCTGATTTTTTTTTTTTCAGATAGAAAGAATAAAACAGAGACAGAGGGAGAAACAGAAAGACACCACAGCACCAAACCTTCCTCCAGTGCAGTGGGAGCTAGGTTAGAACCCGAGTCCTGCACATGACAACGTCAGCACCCTATCCAGGTGAGCCATCTTGGCAGCCCTCAACATCTTACTGGGGACAAATCACCTTTCCCTGAGGTTGATAAATAAAAAATAATACCAACCCTTTCATTTACTAAAGGGATTATGCTGCTACAGGTGGGGCAGGCGGGGGGGGAAAGTATGTTAAAAACCAGCCATGAAATCTAGGGATCATAAAATTCAAGACACCCTCCACCCTTGGAAAGCCATCCCCACCCACTATCCAAACATACCTTTCATCTCCTCATAACTTTACACAGCCCACCCCGTACACACCCAGGCCTGTACAACACGCCTGTCCTGCCCATGCTCTCAGTCCTCTCCTCATACATACAAAAAGTCAGAATGGACAGAGGGTTCTATCTTTGACTGAAGCGTCTTTTGCTAGGGGCCAGGCAGTGGCACACCTGGGTGAGTGCACGCCTTACCATGCGCAAGGACCTAGGTTCAAGCCCCTCGTCCACACCTGCAGGGGAGAAGCTTTACAAGTGAAGAAGTGCTGCAGGCCTCTCCCTCTCCCACCCTTAATTTCTCTGTGTTCTATTTTAAAAAAAAAAAAGTTATCAGTTAAATAAGTTTTCTGTGGGGCCGAGGTGGGGGCACACCTGGATAAGTGCACACACTACAGTGCGCAAGGAACCGGGTTCAAGACCCTGGTCCCCACCTGCAGGGGGAAAGCTTCACCAGTGGTGAAGCAGGGCTGCAGATATCTCTCTGTCTTTCTCCATCTCTATCTTCCTTTCCCCTCAATTTCTCTCTGTCTCTATCCAATAATAAATAACTAAAGTTTTAAAAAAATTTTAAAATATTTTTTAAAAAGTTTTCTGCAGGGTTGGGTGGTGGCACACCTGGTTGAGCACACATATTACAAAGCACAAGGGCCTGGGTTTAAGCCCCCAGTCCCCACCTGCAGGGGGAAAGCTTTGCAAGCGGTAAAGCCGGACTACAGATGTCTCTCTGTCTCTCCCCCTCTCTATCTTCAATAGATCTCAACAAACAAATATTTAAAAATAAAATAATAAAAAAGTTTTCTGCTTCCCCTCACAACCAAATCCATTTCATGCTGTAGTCTCAACCATACATGTCCCTGGCTCACCTCTCAGACTCCTCCCCCAGTGCTTGACAGAACTTGTTTCAAGCTGCTACTTTTGACACTTGGAGAGTCATTACGGGTCTTTGCAGATGCACCTGGTTTACCTGTGCTCCCCAGGATCTAGCAGACTGCCAGCCTGGTATTCAACTAGTGCTTACTATGACTGCTCAATGAACATTATCTCTGATGATATATTTTTCTTCTTTCTCTTTCTTTCTAGATATTGACTGAGTGAGAAAGAAAAAGAGAGAGAGAGATGGGGGGGCTAGGCGGTAGCACACCAGGTTAAGCACACATAGTACGAAGCTCAAGGACAGGCGTGCAAGGATCCTGGTTCGAGCCCCCGGCTCTCCACCTGCAGCGGGGGTCGATTCACAAACAGTGAAGCAGGTCTGCAGGTAATTTATCTTTCTCTCTCCCCTCTTTATCTTCCCCTCTTCTCTCAATTTCTCTCTGTCATATCTAATAAAATGGAAAAAAAATTGCCTCCAGGAGCAATGGATTCATAGTGCAGGCACCGAGCCCCAACGATAAATCTGGGAGGCAGAGAGAGAAAGAAAGAGGAGACACCACAACACAGAATCTTCCTGCAACGCAATAGGGGCCAGGTTTGAACCAGGGACACAAACACAGCAAGGCAGAGCACTCTCCAAGTGAAGTATTACACTGCCCCTTGCTGATTCTATTTCTTGTCACCATTGCCTCTGGATTCATGCTTTCTGCAAGTGCTATCAGTTTGCCCCCGCCAAGCTCCTCCTCCTCCGATCTTCATGGAAAGCACACAGAATCAAGACAAGCATCAATCCATTCATTACACAGGCCTGTCCTCCTCATTTTTGAGAAAGGGGGTGTTTGGGGATAAACTTGCTGTCAGATGTCATCACTACTTCATTTTAGTGCAAAACCTGCCCAGGACTTTGAATCACTGTGTGATTTTCTAGCATTTGCCTTGTGCCAGGGACTTTTCGGAGCACACCCTGCCTCTCAGAATTACTGGACTCCTGGGATGGACAGAAGGTAGAACTAGGAAGGGGGAGTACTTAGAAGCAATTAAACAGTGACTCAGAGCAGTATGCTCTATGTATGGGAAGAGCAGGGTGGGATGAAAGAGGAAAGCAGGGATGTAAACTAAACTAAAAGGTTAAAACAAAAGTCAGATCCCAAAATGAAAGACCCAGCCTTCTCGATGAACATGAAAGAAGCTTTTGTCTCAAGGAAGGCCCCGTAGCTGCCAACAACTGGTGTTTATTTCAAACTTTAAACAAAGAATGACTTTCTAAACCAGTGTACTAGGAACAGAACAAGAAAGACTGACCTAAGACATTTTTGTTTAAACTCAAACAATAGTATATTTAAAAAAAAAAAAAAAGGACTTTAAATTATATATTCGGCCACCAAAATTTAAGTGATACCCTCCAGGTTCATAGCATTAATTTTTTTGTATTTATTTAATTTTTTGTTATTTATTTATTTACCCTTTCATTGCCCTTTTTTATTGTTGTTGTAGTTATTATTATTGTTGTTATTGATGTTATCGTTGTTAGAAATGGAGAAAGGAGGGGAAGACAGAGATGGGGAGAGAAAGACAGACACCTGCAGATCTGCTTCACCACCTGTGAAGTGACTCCCATGCAGGTGGGGAGCCAGGGGCTCAAAACAGGATCCTTACGCTGGTCCTTGTGCTTTGCACCACATGCGCTTAACCCGCTTAGCCCAACTCCCCATAGCATTATTTTTAAAATAAGTGTTTTCAAAGTTTATTTACCTAGTAGTCCTTATTCTTAAGATAATTGTTCGGGTTGAATGCTTTCTTTTTGTATATATATATTTTATTTATTTACTAATGAGAAAGATAGGAGGAGAGAGAGAAAGACCCAGATTAACACTCTGGTGGTATATGTGCTGCTGGGGATTGAACTCGGGACCTCATGCTTGAGAATCCAATGCTTTATCCATTGCGCCACCTCCCAGACCACGGGTTGAATGCTTTCATAATGACTTTCTTGTTTGTTTTATCAAAGCCCTGCTCAGCTGAATCTAAAGTCAGTTGTTCCCACCTGTAGGGGAGAAGCTTCATGAGCAGTGAAGCTGGGCTGCAGGTGTCTCTGTCTCTCTCCCTCTCTGTCCAGCCCCCCTCAATTTCTGGCTGCCTCTATCCAATAAAGATAATAAAATTAAAAAATAAAATAAAATTTCACCCAAAAAATAAATAAAGTCAGTTGTTTACGGGAAGGGAGTGTCTACTTTTTCTTTCCACCTACATGTATATTTAATAATGCTAAAGAGCTGTGATAAAATCATAACGTGTCTATTTATAAAACCATCTGGGGCATGGAAAATAGCATGATGATTACACAAAAATATTTTCATGCCTAAGGCTCCAAAGTCTCAGTAAACCAGAGTTGATCAGTGCTCTGGTCTTTTTCTCTCTCTTTCATTAAAATGTGATAAATATATTTAAAAAAAAAAAAACTATCTGTTATATCAGCTGTCACCATCAGTAATTCCAACTCAAGTCCATTTTTGATCTGTTCAGGCAGAAATGCTGGCTCAACGGCAACACTGCCAAAGGCAAATATTAGTTTTCTCAGACATTCGTGAAAGGGTCCCAACAGGCTATCAGTTAAAAAGGTTGAAATGTAAACACTAACTGGGAGTTCTTTTGGGGGGACGTAAGCCCCAGGACCATGTCATGTGTGACTGACTATATTCGGAAATAGGGTCATTGCAGACTGTATTTATAATAAGTTAAAAGGTAACATTAAAAAAAAGTAGGGGCTGGGTGGCAGCACACTGATTGGGCACACACATGTGACCATGCTTAAGGACCCAGGTTCAATCCCTTGGTCCCCACCTGCAGGGTAGAAGCTTCATGTGTAGTGGAGCAGGTCTGCAGGTGTCTGGCTTTCTCCCTCCCTCTCCTCTCTCAATTTCTGTCTCTATCCAAAATAACTTCCTTTAAAAAAAGGTATAATAAATTAATAAAGTAATTTAATACACTAAGATGAGTTAGTAATGAGATGGAACAGGTTCTAAAGCCAACATGACTGACGTTCTTCTAAGACAGATGTGAGTGCTATGTGAAGACAGAGATGTCACAAGAGAGGCAGAGATGGTAGAATATAACAGATAGCTGTCAGCCACAGAAAGGACCAAGCAATAAAGGGGTGCTTCCCTGCAGGGTCTAGGGGGCCCTGGCCTTGCTGATACCTTGATGTTAGACTTAAGAGCCTCTAGAATTGTAGAACATAAAAGCTTTATTGTGTTAAAAAATTGTTTTAAGGTTAAGGAGATAGCATAATGGTTCTGCAAAATGACCTTCATGCCTGAAGCACCAAAAGGTTCAATCCCCAACACCAACAGTAGCCAGAGCTGAGCAGTGCTCGGAAAAATAAATAATAATAAAATTAAAAATTAAATTAGAAAAAAGAAATCTGACTTAAAAAATAAAATAAGAACCTCCAATTAAATTAGGACTGCCTATCCACTTTCTCTTCCAGATTCAACACACAGGTTAGTAGCAGAAAGGAAGTCCTGATGAACTGCCTTTAATACAGTGTTTCCCAATCTTACTGAATCAAGAGGCCCTGTTTTTGTGTAACAGATATTAAAATTTTACAGCGGCAAAAAAAAAAATCATAAATCTGTAATACAATTCCCTGCATGGCGTTCTCTTAATGTGGATGGCAGGGCTAAAACAAAATGTCCTCATGGTGACAGAGGAGGAGGGAGAGAGTAAACAATCAGAAAAGGAAGCTTTGGAATCTAGTGGCAGGGTCCTGAAGACCAGCAGCTGGGCCCACTGTGAGCCAGCGAGTGACTTTGCTGCTGAGTTCCCAACTGCCTTTCCTGTAAAAAGAAGACTTTCACTACTCAAGGGTGATTATATTTAAGATTCAGCCAATGCATCACTATGCAGCTAACCTACAAGCAATCTCATACTAAGGAAAACGGACTTGCTTCGCTAAGAAAATCAAGGAATGAGAGTTAGGTGGTGGGGCATCCAAGCTGAGTACACATAGTGTGTAAAGACCTCGGTTCAAGCCCCCACTCTCTTCTGTAAGGGAGAAGCTTCATGAGTGGTGAAGCAAGGTTACATGTGTCTCTTTCTCTCCCTCTCTATCTCCCCATCTCTTCCTCAATTTTTTTCTTTCTTATCAAATTAAAAAAAGGGGGGGGGAATCAAGGGAGCAGTGATTATTACTGAGTGAAACCCACTTCTCATAAATAAGGAAGAACTGGGCAATGAAATGGAAGTGACAATGAACAGGGTTAAACAGCAGCAAATGCTGGAGAGGGTGTGGGGTCAAAGGAACCCTCCTGCACTGCTGGTGGGAATGTCAATTGGTCCAACCTCTGTGGAGAACAGTCTGGAGAACTCTCAGAAGGCTAGAAATGGAGTTACCCTATGACCCTGCAATTCCTCTCCTGGGGATATATCCTAAGGAACCCAACACATCCATCCAAAAAGATCTGTGTACACATATGTTCTTGACAGCACAATTTGTAATAGCCAAAACCTGGAAGCAACCCAGGTGTCCAACAACAGATGAGTAGCTGAGCAAGTTGTGGTATATATACACAATACTACTCTGCTGTAAAACATGGTGTCTTCACCGTTTTCAGCCGATCATAGATGGACCTTGAAAAATTCATGTTGAGTGAAATAAGTCAGAAACAAAAGGATGAATATGGGATTATCTCACTCTCAGGCCATAGTTGAAAAACAAGATCAGAAAAGAAAACAGAAGTAGAACCTGAAATGGAATTGGCCTATTGCACCAAAGTAAAAGACTCTGGGGTGGGTAGGTGGAGAGAATACAGGTTTAAGAAGGATTCAGAGGACCTGGTGGGGGTTGTATTGTTAAATGGGAAACTGGGGAATGTTATGCGTGTACAAACTATTGTATTTACTGTTGAATGTAAAACATTAATTACCCAATAAAGAAATAATAAAAAAAAGAACTAGGGTTAATAAGAAACATACCTTACACTTTAGAAAAGTAGACTTCGGAATGGCTTTAAAAGAACAGGACATCTGTGAGCCAGGATAATGATACTACAGTACTGGCCCCATACAAGACAGTCTATCAAATTAATTTCTTTTTAAAAAGTATAATTTATTTATTTTTATTTATTTTATATAGAAACAGAGAGAAGTTGAGAGGGAAAAGGGAGACAGAGAGGGAAAGAGAGAGACATACAGTACTACTTCACCACTTGTGAAGCTTTTCTTGGTGGGGACCAGGGGCTTAAACCCAGGTCTTTATGCACTGTACTGTGTGCAGTCTACCAGGAGCACACCCTGTCCCTGTCAACTTAATTTCTCAATCATGATTAATTAATCTTTTCAAAAGGGATAAGGAAAGCAGGGGTGAAAGCATAATGGTTATGCAAAGAGACTCTCATGTCTGAGAGTCTCATCATCTTTGGAGTCTCATCAATCTCCAAAGTCCCAGATTTAGTCCCCATACCACCATAAGCCAGAAATGAGCAGTTCTTTAATAAAGAAAAAATAAAAATAAACAAAAATCGAAGGGACAGGCAATAGTGTACCCAGTGGAGTGCATACAGTACCACTGACCCAGGTTGAAGCCCCCAGTCCCCACTTGCAGGGGAAGCTCTATGAGTGGTGAAGCAGCACTGCAGGTATCTCTGCCTCTCTCTATATATCCCCCTTCTCTCTCAATTTCTCTCTGTCTCTATAAAAAAGTAATAAATGAAAAAAATGACATAGTGGGGTTGTATTGTTAAATGGGAATCTGGGGAATGTTATACATGTACAAACTACTGTATTTACTGTTGAATGTAAAGCATTAATTCCCCAATAAAGAAATAAATTAAAAATAAAAAATTAAATAAATAAATAAATAAAAAGAAAAGAAATGAAAAGGGGCTATCCTTAACTCACCAGTATTTGCCTTTATATGAAAACTTACTTCAGAAACAAGGCTTTTCTGACTTGGAAGCCATTTAAAAATTATATTCCTGTTCTTGGATCAATTGAAATGTGGACTTGCTCTGTCTCTTGTGTCTTTACACTTTGGGAGTTTGTGTCTATGTTATTTCCTGTAAGTTAAAAGAAGGGGTGGGGAGGAAAGAGGAAAGGTGGAGTAATAGCAAGCGAATGTAAGAATTACCAGCCACCAGTCATCTTTACTAAGGAGATCATCTGTAGTTCTTTCTAATGGTGAGTCAGATGCAGAAATATTCACCACACAGGCAAACACAAGCGTAGTCTGCAAAAATATTATAAGAAAGTTAGAAATTAAGAGAACAGTGAGGCTTACACACACACACATACACAAAAAGAAAAACAAAAGTCATTGTGGGGTGAGAACAATGTCAAAAGCACATTGTCCCCTGAGGCAAAAGGAGTAACACAGAAGATACTGAAAGAAAACAGATCCATGAAGTCCCATTTCCTGTCAAATTAATTTCTTTTTATTTATTTTGGATAGAGACAGAAGTTGAGAGGGAAGAGGGAGACAGAGAGGAAGGAGAGACTGCAGCACTGCTCTGTAACTGCTCAAGCTTCCCTCCTACAGTTGTTCTTATGTGGTGGCTGGGGGCTTGCAGCCCACCACCCTGAGACAGTTAGAGGGCAGAAAGCTGTGGCCTTTGCTAGGATGGAGCTCACACTGAAAGGCAGCAGTGTGAGAGAAAAGTTAGGACTAACAGAATAAAACAGGGCATTTTCATCAGGGACTGTTCCTGAATAGGCGTTGAAATAGGCGTAGGTGGTGGCCAGAGCCGGGGTGGAAACATATAAAAGAAATAGATGACAACAGGAAAGCAGAGCCAGGCACCAGCAGGTGGGCGGCCATGGCATAACCAGCAGGCCAGAGATTCAGCACAGCAGGACAGCTGACAGGTTAGATAAGGATAAGGTGCTCAGTACTCAGTACCCGGGGTGAGGAGCACACAGGAGGACTAATGGTTTTGAGGGGAGCAGGGTTGCTGGGGATTGAATCTGGAACCTCAGCATCTCAGGTGAGAGTCTTGGTATAACCATTATCTCCTCTGCCCTGACGTGATTTTTTTTTAATTTTTATTTATGAAAAGGAAACACTGCAAAATCATAGGATAAGAAGGGTACAACTCCACACAGTTCCTACCACCAGAACTCCATATCCCATCCCATCCCCTGATAGCTTTCCTATTCTTTATCCCTCTGGAAACATGGACCCAGGGTCATTATGGGGTGCAGAAGGTGGAAGGTCTGGCTTCTGGAATTGCTTCTCCACTGAACATGACATGATTTTTAATAGTAGTCCCTTCCCTATCACTCACAAAAAAAAAAAATGCTCTGATTATTCAAATGTATATAACTTGACTCTTGGGGGACTATCTGTATTTGATAGCAAAATAATAATAAACACATATTAAAAAATTATAAATTGTCAAGGGATATAGCAGGACAAGGACATAACACAATGGTAGTTAGAGTACAAGACTGGCACATGGTAAGTCCCATGTTTGATCCCTGACAGGATTCTGGTGTCTTTCTTTCTCTGTATCTTGCTCTGTATCAGTCTATCTCTGATTAAAAATAAAATAAAATGTTTTTTAAAAGAAAACAGTAGCAGAGATTAAATGTAATATGGGGTTAAAGAAAAAGAAAAGGTCTGGACACAACCAATCCACTAGTGACACAATTATCAGGAGCACTCAGCATGCCTGGTTATCAGGAACATGACACAAGCCTAGTGGCATCTGAGAGGCAGGGAGAGACACACAGTATCACAGAGGGGCAGAGCCAGCACCGAGGGCTTCATTTTAGATCAGGATGGCTCAGAGGAGAACGTGAGCCTGATGACCAGGAATCTCAATCCACTGGAGGCCACAGTGCTGGGTGGCTCACCAGGTTAAGTGTACATAGTATGAAGCTCAAGGAATCTTGATCCCATGTCTTATTCCTGCTAGTGTGTTTGTGACTGGCCCTGTAACCATGGGGCTGCCCTTCACCTTGGGCCTCTGTTTCCTTACTTGGTAAACAGAGATAGCCACAGCAAGGCAGTCATGTGTTGTGGAATTAAAATGGGATGATACATGTGAAACACTGTAGCAAATCACAAGAGCTATGTTACCAGGAGATCTAAGTGGTTAGAAGCATGTTCATGGATCAGCAAAATAGCTGACTTGGACAGTGTGTTGCTTCGCCATGTGTGCAACCCATGTTTGAGTCTGGCCCCCACAGTACTTAAGGAAGCCTTGGTACTGTGGTCACTGTTTCTCTCTTCGTGTGTGTGTGTGTGTGTGTGTGTGTGTGTGTGTGTGTGTGTGTGTGTGTGTGTGTGTGTGTGTGTGTCTTTTGAATGATGTAATAACTAGTCTTTTAAAGTAATTAATTTAGTAGAGAAAGAACTTGAGAGGGAAGGGGACATGGAGACATAGAGAGACAGAGAGACACCTGCAGCCCTGCTTCACCACTTGTGAGGTTTCCTCCTATGTATTGGGGCCAGGGGATCGAACTTGGGTCCTTGAGCACTGTAACATATAGCTCTACCAGCTGCACCTGATCTCCACTCTGTCTCTCTCTTGCTGAAAAAGTTAGCCTGTAACTGAAGCCCCAGCAGTGACAAAAAAAAAAAAAAACAGGGAGGAGAGGGGGGAAAAGAGAAGAGAGGTAGAGGAAGGAAAGAAAAAAAAAGTTCTTTAGGATTTCATTTAATCTTTGAAAATTCATTTACTTATTTTAATTCATTTACTTATAAAACTCAGGACCTCATGCTTACAAATCCATCACTCTAGCCACTCAGTAGCATATGTTATGAGCTGTGTTATCCTTAAACCTTAAAAATAAAAATTATGGGGGGTTGGGCAGCAGCACAGTGGGTTAAGAGCACATAGTACAAAGCACAAGGACTGGTGTAAGAATCCCGGTTCAAGCCCCTGGCTCCCCACCTGTGGGGGGGGGGGGGGTCGCTTCACAAGTAGTGAAGCAAGTCTGCTGCAGGTGTCTGTCTGTCTCTCCCCTTCTCTGTCTCCCCTCCTCTCTTGATTTCTCTCTGTGCTATCCAACAACAACAGCAATGACAACAATGATAATAATGAAATCAACAAGGGTAACGACAAGAGCAACAAAATGAGAAAAATGGCCTCCAGGAGCAGTGGATTTGTAGTGCAGGCACTGAGCCCAGCAATAACCATGGAGGCATATATATATATATATATATATATATATATATATATATATGATATTTTAAAGAGACAATTATTGAAGTAGCATTATTTTATAACCTTACACATGTCTCTGATACACAACATCATGATCTGGCATTTACATATACTCCATCACTGTATGAAGGAGGGCAGAAGCTATGCTAGCCTCAGGAAGTAATCTATCTTTGTATTTTACTTTTCTTCTTTGTAACAGAAAGGAAAATATCAAAGTCCATGTTACATAATTATCTCATGGGCTAAATGAAGCACAAGAAAGCATCTGGCATAGATGGCGCTACAGAGGGTCCTCAAACAAGGACTTTAAGTATCATTTCACTGTTTCATTATTGTACTGTTCTGGGAAGGGGAGAATCCAACTGACACTGAATGAAACAATGTTATCTGTAGGCCTGCTTTCCTTAAATCTCAATTCCCTTAAAACTGCAGTTTCCTAGAAACTAAAGGTGACAACACTGAGAACTTACTGTGCATACTTTGTAAATGTTAGCTATTCCTACTGTAAATATCAGAAATCTCAGTGAAAGGGGAATTATCCTTGAGGATTGGGTCTCTTTTTTTTAAAGCTCCTGCCACAGACCATAGATAGATATTTCCATCATAACTCTGCTTCTGCCATTCAAGTGCACACTCTGTAATGCCCAGGGCTTAGCCCCCCTCATTCTATGCGCAGCTTCTCAAGATGAGGAATGAATGTCAGATTCAGTTTAAGTTCACCAGCTCCTGCCACTGTGGTCAAATTCACACTGGATGATGGCTTCAAATGGTAAGCTTTTCATTACATTTTTGCAAGCACTGAAAGATAAACCATTAAAGTTTCCAGATAAGTCTACAGAAATGTCTTCTGATTAAGTGTAATCCAGGTATTAACAACAACACAGTCCATTAAGATAAATCATTAATGATGATGCATCTATGTTTGGGGGCTATGTTTCTAGAGATATAGGAGAGAAGTTCAACTAAAAATTATATATATGTATATATGTATATACATATATATATAACAATTTTGATCTTATAAAATGTTTCTTTATAAATGTGCCTATAAACATTAAAGTATATTCAGAAGATCTGGGGTTCAAAGAATAAACCTGTAGCTTCTGGTGGCCACTTCCAAAAAGTCATCAGTTATTTGGCTCCTCAATAAACATGATTATAATTGGCATTTTTACAAATAATGTGCATATCATATCATCTTCCCCTGATCTGAAAATCCCCCTTTTTATGTTTACTTGCACAACATTATGAAATCAGTCTTCGGAACTTCCCCAAACCCCTTCCTTTATTTGTCTGTCTAGTTTCCTGCTACCCAATCTTCATCTAAACCTCTCTTTGAACTGATCTTCCTAGAGTTTTTTGTTTGTATGTTTGCTTTTTAATACCAGAGCACTGCTCAGCTCTGGCTTATGGTCGTGCTGGGTATTGAACCTGGGACATTTGCTGCCTCTGGCATTGAAGTCTTTTTGCATAACCAACCATCAGGCTACCTTCCTAGACCCCAGACTTACTTTTAAATAGAGATATGAGAGGCAGAGAGAGTGAAAGAGACCATATAACAGAAGCTCCCTTCAATGTGCTGGGGTCCAGACTCAAACCTGGGTCTCACACGTGGCAAGGCAAGCACTATCCAAGTGAGGTATTTTGCTGACCCTCCCAGACTTACTTTTATTTGTGCTTATCCACTGCCCCCAGACTTAGGATAGCTTTGCTATGACAATGAAATTTGCTTTGACAGCCTGAGATTCTTAGAGCCAAAGTAGCAGCCAACTAATCTGAGAAGTGAATCCATGCTAATGTAAAGGGATTATTCCAAAACAGCATATATGCAATACAACTGGAACAGTTTAAGGAAACTAATCTAGATGAATGTAATTAACTTCTAGAACAGTGGTTCCCACATTTTGCTGGACATTGAAACCACCTGGGAAGCTTTCACAAACACTGAGGCCTGAGACTCAAGCCCTGGAGATTCAGGATAAATTTGGGAGACACTGTGATTTGGCTATCAGGATTTCTTTTTAAGCTTCCAGGTGATAATTCAACATCTGTGTTTGAGATGACTCTCGAGTCTCAGCCTGAATTTCATAGGCAATAACTGAGCAACACCAAGGAAAAGCAGACTGAGCATCAGCTATAGTTCAGCTACACAAATGACCACTGGGTAAGGCACCTGCCAGCTGCACTGGTATGAGAATGACCATCTTCATGCTAAGTAGATAGCTACTGTTTTAAGAAGTGGGCGGTGTTTCACTGCGGCAGTTGTTACAATTGCTTTTGTAATCCAGTCAAGACACTTAGTCTAGAGTTATTTGGGTAATTTCATGCCCTGCAACTTAGTGGCAGCTCTTGGATTTATGACAAGATAAATTACTTCTGTTTTCTATTGGTTTGACTGCTTCAACAAAAATGGGCAATCTCACAGTTTCCCCTGTCATCTACAGTAGGCCTTTGGGACAACTCTTAGAGAGAACAGCTACATCAAGTTCCAGTAACTTAAACACATTATTCAACTTCACAGCAACTTTAGCATGTCGAGGTGAGCCCTATTTTACTGAGAAAGTGGAGATTCAAATAAGGTTACTAAGGGGCCAGGCCTCACAGCCAGTAAGTGGCCTGGCTGGTTGGAACCCATGGAGATTTGCCAATTGTAGGCAGGCTTGTATTTGCTAACAATATGTTAAGCCACATCTTATTTTTCCAGGACAATTTGAAATAACAATGTGAAATTGTTTTACTGGGTAGAATTTGTTTCCCTGTAACCTTTCTGATCTTCAGAAGACCAGAGCTACTTCTGGGCAAAGCCACCCTCAAGACACAATTTGCTACTTTCAATGATCTCTGTGACCTGGCATGCACACAGTATCCTTCTCCAGAACTAACCAAGGGCACAGACCATGGCCTTGATGTCCAAAGGCCTTGCTTTTGAAGGCCTGGCAACCTAGTAGGGAAGAAAGACTTTTTCCACCAAACCTGGCCTGTCTCCAGTTCTTTACAGCGATGGAGAGGACTTTCGTGGAGAAGCTACTTATGAAAACTACTAATAATCACTGTGGTCAATGTTTCAGAGTGAGTCTTCCCTCATGCCCCCCCCCCCAGCCCCCACACATACTTTTCAGGAGTTATTCTCATTGAAGGTCTTTTGACCTACCCAGGCAAATTCCATTTTACCCCTAGACTCTATGGAAGGTTCTTCTTTTACTTCCAAATTCCATAACCTCTAGAATAAGGGAGGGATTGACATGCCAAGCCTCCTACAGGAAAGCTGCCTTTCCCAGAACCTAGTGGAAGAGGAGGGGGCAGCTGTCCACTATCCTCAATATCTAGGGACACAGCGGGCAAAGGCAGAAGGTGCAGAGTTCCATAGACCCTTCCAGAGGCACAGATGTGGCTAGGTCCAGGACAATCAAACCTCTATTAAGGAACACCACAATCCCTTAGTTAAGGTGCTTTCTGTTAAGACACTGCCCACCCCCCCCCCAACTACGTCATCCTACACACATATATCAAGGCCAAGGAAGAGGATCAGCAATCTTCTTCAAAATTCTTCCCTTCCCCTTCTTGTTTTAATCATTCCTCAAACATAAATACATAATATATGGGTTTTTTTTTCTAAGCAAGTTACTGAAATATTAAGAGAGATCAGAGCCCAGGGTTGAAAACAGGGAAGCAGCAAGGAGGGAGGTTAGTTTAGGCAGAACCCTGCTCAAAGACACTCTTGGCCTTGTCCTCTGGGTATCAGATCCTCTGGCATTGAGGACAATGTCACTTGTCACAAAATAAGCCAGGGAGTCGCGTGTCGTGTGTGTGTGTGTGGGGGGGGGAGAAATGGCCCCCAGCCAGGGTCAGCCGGGGACCTAGGTGGTCAAGGATAGAAAGCAGGTGCTTCAGGAAGGCGGCAAACATGCCCTCGCCCCCCCCCCCACCCACCCTCACCCCAGGGCGGCTGGCTGCTCCGCTGGCCAGGGCCTCGGGCCTCCTTCCTGCCTACCGGCAGAGCTGTGCAGGTCCTGCACCCCCGGGGCAGAGGGCCACCCCCACAGGGCTTGGGGTACAGATAGCCCGAGGTCAATAGTGCTTCTATGGTGTTTGCATAGCTGTTCACCCCCCCCCCAAGACCTCCAAAAACAAAACAAACAAAACAAAACAAACTCAGAACCATTTACTTACTCTCTGCTGGCCCCTAAGGGAACAGAATTGGGGGTGGGGCACAAGATGTACATCTTGCAAATGCAGAGGGAAGGTAGGGATGTCAGAACAGAACCTGTCCGAATCTAACCCCGGTGCACACACTGCCCCTTCCCAGTCACACACGGAGACCGGGGTGTGCGTGTGTGGGGGGGGTGGAGACCGGGGGGGGGGGCGGTGAAGGCGATACCCTGAAAACGCCAGGCTGCACCGCCTTAGATAGCGCTCATTGCATCGTGCACTGCGTTACCAGCGGGGGGGGGGGGGGGGAGGTGGTGGTGCCTCCATGGGGGAGGCGCTACCTGGGGTGAGGGTTCAACTAAGAGGAAGGGGGAGAAGCTCCGCCTCACCACTTGCTGTGTACCCCGGAAAACCGCGTCCAGCATCATCAGTTTCCAGGGGTCGGTCACTGAGCCGGGGAGGGGGATGTAGACGTAGTAGGCGGCCAGCGCCACCAGCGTGGTGAACAGCACACAGGAAGCCCGCATCCTCCCGGCGCTGCCTGCCCTACCAGCGGGGGAATAAAGCAACAAGCAAAGTCCTGAAGCTCAAAGGACCTTCCACCAGGGGCCCCAGCCTGTCTAGCTTTTATAGGCCCAGTAGCCAATCAAAGGCGGCGCCGGGAGGACGTCAAAGCGCTGACGTGCCCTTGACACGCTCCAGGTTGGCGAGCCAGCGGCACATCGCACCCTGGAGGGCGTGGCCGGTATTGCAGCCTGCGGCCAAGAACTTCCTCAAGGAGTATTGGATGCGTCTTCAACCAAAACAGACCTGGAAATGGTGCTGGCGAGGATGTGGAGAAGAGGGGAACTCTGCTCCATTACTGGTGGGAATGCAAACTGGTGCAGGCCATTTGGAAGACTGTATGGAGAATCCTTCAACAAGTAAAAACTGAAGTACCTTATGACCCAGGCAATACCGCTCTCAGGCATTTATCCAATGGACACCCAGACACTAATTAGAAGGGAAATATGATCCCCTATGTTCATAGCTGCATTATCCACTATAGCCAAGATAATGGAAGCAGCGTAAATGTCCATCAATAATATATACTCCATGGAAAACTACTTTGCAATCAAAAAGATGGGCCAAAATAGATGGAGCCTGAGGCGATTAGCGAAATAAGAGATGAAAGATAACTATTGCCATGATTTACTTATATGTGGGATCTGGATATCTGATACAAATGAACTTACAAAAATGGAAGCAAAATGTTTCTAAGAACCCCTCCATCCCAGCCCTTCCCCTCCTCGGGTGCCTAGAAGGGGGAGAGGTTACACTTATGTGCCAACTATAAACCATTATTAACCTCCATCCCTCCCCCCAATAAAGTGTGTATGTGGGAGTATCACAGAAATCTCCTGATTTCTCAAGTCAGACTTGCAGTGGGATGTGAACTCAAGCCTGTAACTCTGCTCTTAGCACCCCAGTCTTGGTGTCCAAACACTGTTCTCCAGTAAGTGGACCAGTCACTCGTGTCAATTTATAGTGGGAGAAAGGCTGGTTCCAGGCCTGTTGCAAGTGTTTCTGGGAGTTAAATTAAAATGTGTCCTGAACACTAGCACTTTTGTTTCAGATGCTTTATTGATTTAGCAGAAAGACCTGACCCACAGTGGGAAATAAAGCAGTGGTAGCCAGGCAGAAAAGTCTCTGTTCTTTTTTGAATGTATTTGCTTAGCTATGATTGGGAGCTAGGGGAGAGGCAGTAAGGGACACGCAGAAGGAACAACCAAGGAGTAAATAAGCAGATAAACATGGGTTAATACAAAGATAACTATGGTTGACAATCTCAGTAGTTGGCATTCCGTGAAGTAGCTGTTGTTATTATTCTGGAAACAGGGACCTTGAAATATGATGGACTTTGCTGCAACTACCTTCACTCAGCTCCTGAAAGTTTTAACAGGGCCTCAAGTCAGGTCCTCACTGTCATGAGCTTTTCCGTGCAGCTCTGCCCTGTAAGGAGAACTATGGTGAAAATGGAACAAAATGGCCAGGGAGGTGAACCAACACTTGAACTCAGAACTTTCATGCATGAAGCCCTGTGTTCAAACTCCAGGACTGCATATGCCCGAGAGGTGTTTGCAATAAATAAACCTTTCATATCTGGGGCAACAAAAGTCCTAGCTTCAATCCCTGCACCACCATAAGCCAGAGTTGAACAGCGCTCTGGTAGAAAATAAATAAGCAGGGATGGAGGATAGTTGGGCGGTGGCACATTCAGTTCAGCCCACATATCATCATGTGCAAGGATCTGGGTTTGACACCTCACTCCCCACCTGCAGGGAGGATGTTTCATGAATGGTGAAGCAGGTCTACAGGTGTCTCTCTTTCTTCCCTCTCTATCTCCCTTTCCCTGTCAATTTCTCTCTGTCCTGTCAAATACAAATAAAGTAGCAAGAAAGAAAAATGGACACCAAGAATGGCACTGAGGCCCAGTGATATCCCTGGTGGCGTTAGAAAAAAAAAAGAAAGAAAGAAAGAAAGAAAAAGAAAAGGGAAAGGAAGAAAAGGGAAAAAAAGAAAAAAGCAGGGAGCAGGTGGTGGTGCACTAGGTTGAAAGCACACATTATAGTGCATAAGGACCCAGGTTCAAGCCCCCTCCCCCCACTTTCCCAGTCCTCACCTGCAGGTAGAAACTTCGCAAGTGGTGAAGCAGTGCTCTAGGTGTCTCTCTCCCTGTCTATCACCCCCTTCTCTTTCGATTTCTCTCTGTCAAATAAACAAATAGAATAAAATATGTTTTTAAAAAATAAAAAACTAAGAAACTACTTGCCACTCTGCTGTCCTTCACGAGTGGTGAAGCAGAGCTGCAGGTGTCTCTCTGTCTCACTTCCTATCTCCCCCTCCTCTCTCAATTTCTCTCTATCTAATAACAATAAATAAAAAATATTTTTAAAACAATCATTAAAAAATTAAGTTACCATAACAGAAGACAGAGACTAAGCAGTGGTCAGATAACCCCTGAGACTTATGACTTGGGTAGGTGATTATGGAACGAAATAGGCAAAAAGTACCCACACACACACACACACCAACACACTGAAAGTTGTCTCTTGCAGTATAACTGGGCATACTTGTGGAGCTTAAGATATGTCTGCTGGTGAATTCATACTCAGGGTTCTAGTCCATTGCCCACCAGTTTGATTGAATGTGATCTTCAATTAAATGTCAAGCTCCTTTCCAAGGCTTCCAGACTTAGCAGGTCTGCTTCTGCTAAAACTTAGCTGGAGCTCTGACCACCTGTCATCTATGTGGTTGTCACATTGACTTCCTTTCAGAAGATCAGAGAAATTGAGGCTTTACTGTTTTAGAGTTTTGATGTGCTGTTCTGAACTGGCTCCTCTGCTTGATTTTTTTTTTTTTTAACTACAGTGCTGTCCAGCTTTGGCATATATGGTGGCACTAAGGCTTGAACCTGGGACCTCTCGTGTCTCCAACTTGCAAGTCTTTTGCATAACCATTATGCTATCTCCCCAGCCTTGCAATGTTCTCTTGCTTCCCTCACAAAACCTAGTTAGATGACCTCCATCTGGAGGAAATGATGTAGATGAAAAGTAAGTTGTATTATTAGATATCTAACATCCTGAAGGAATCTATTTTTAAGTTGATTTTTATTATTTCTGAAAATCCTAAGAAGATTTTTGTATTTCTGTATCAGAAATTCCAGAAAGATTGTTGAAAACAATTGCTAAAAACTACTGGGATTCAGATTAAATATCTGTCCTTCATGTTCCATTTATTATTATTACTACTACTACTATTATTATTATTCTTTTCATTTTCCAGCTAATGCAAAAAAATCTGTTGGTAACATACTTAAAGTTTATATTACAATAATCTTGAGAAAACGATTTCATAATAATAAATATAAAACTTAAAAAATAAGCCAAATCTGGCCAGTGTTGTGGTCTCTCTTTCTCTCTGTATCTCCCTCATTAAAATAAATAAGTAAATAAATAAAATATTAAATAAATAAAATATATAAAATAAATTTAATATAATGTGGTACCTTTCAAATCTAGATCTTTTTACTTGGCCAAGATATAAAAGCATCTACATATTAAAGTGTTAAAATATGCATAACAATATGTTACAATTATTTTATTACTTTGGGGCACAACTTCCCATTATTTTCTAACATTTGTAGATGTGATAAAGACCTGATAAGTACTTGCCTGGAAAAACTAAATAAGGTAATATTTATTACCCCTATGTTTTGTTTGCTTCCAGTGTTATTGATAGAGTTGACATGTAGTATTATTATATAAGGCAAAAGTACCTGAGTGTTGATTTGATACACATGCATATCACAAAGTAATCTCCACTGTAACTAACACTTCCATCACACCACAGTATTAGCATTCCATGTGTGTGTCTGTGTATGTTGAGAGCAATATTCTGATCAGTCATAAAAGATCATGAATTATCTTTATTTAAGTGAGAAAGAATAGATTGCACAGGTGTGATAGTGTCCAGTTTCTGTTTACGAACTTTATGATTCTTCTGGAAGAAAATTTATTTCTTAATAAAAATTGTTTAGTTAAAACTAGAAAAATGGGGACCAGGTGGTGGTGCACCTGGTTGAGCGCACCGGCCACTACAGTGCACAAGTACCTAGGGTCAAGCTCCTGGGCCCCACTTGCAGGGGGAAAGCTTTGGAAGTAGTGAAGCAGGGCTGCAGGTGTCTCTGTCCCTTTCTATCACCTCCTTCCCTCTCAACTTCTGGCTGTCCCTATCCAGTAAATAAATAAATAAATAAATATAACAAAAAAATTAAAATTAGAAACATCAGGTATGGAAAAATAGCTCACTTGGATCCAGACTCAAACCCAGCCCCCACTGCTTTGAAGAAAGCTTCAGAGCTGAGGTCTCTCTCTCCCTTTCTGTTTTCCTGTCTCTGTCAAAAGAGAGAGAGAGAGAGAGAGACTACTTTGGAATGACATAAATGGTTCTTTGTAGAAAAATAGTATTTTAATATATAAATAAGTTTCCTCTCATCACAACAAAATTAAATGTTATACCAAATGTAAATAGAATACCTAAGCCTTAAAACACACACACACACACACACACACAAATAACTGCTTAGGTTACTTATGTTGATACACACTATAGCAGCAATTTTTTAAATATATATTTATAGTTATTTATTCATTTTCCATGTTTGTTGCCCTTGTTGTTTTCATTGTTGTAGTTATTATTGTTTGGTTACTGACGTCGTCATTGTTGGATAGAACAGAGAGGGGGAGAGAAAGATAGACACCTGCAGACTAGCTTCACCACTTGTGAAGCGACTCCCCCGCAGGTGGGGAGCCGGGGCTCGAACCGGGATCCTTGCTCCAGTCCTTGGTGCTTTGCGCCAAGTGCGCTTAAACATTGTGCTACCGCCCGACTCCCTATAGCAGCAATTTTGTTTAAAAACAGTGCAAAAATATTTAAACATAACATTTTAAATAAGTATACCTAGACCTTAAGTACATTTGGGTTTGTGTAGAACCACAAATAATTTTCTTTCTTTACATTATTTTGAATTTTTCAATTTCCTTTTTGTATTATGACTTTATTTTTTACTTATGTGTTTTTGGTTATCACCAGAACTTTATAGAAAGAGAGACAGAGAAGGTAAAAAACATCACAGCACTGAGTCTTCCTCCAACGTGGTGGGAGTTAGACTTGAACTTAGGTTTCACAGATTATAAAACACATAACACTACCTATGTGAACTATTTTTCCAGACATTTGTTTGTCTGTTTGTTTTTATTTATTTATTTAAATAAAGACTTGAATTTAAAAATATTTTTGTTTATTATTGGATAGAGACAGTAAAATTGAGAGGGGCAGGGAAGGTAGAGAAGGAGACAGAGAAACACCTGCCGCCTTGCTTCACCACTCGTGAAGCTTTCTGTCTGCAGGTGGGAACCAGAGACTTGAACCTGGGTCCTTGCACACTGTAATGTGTGCGCTTAACCAGGCACACCACCACTTGGCCCCTATTTGTTTGTTTTTCTACTTTCTGCCAGAGCATAGATCAGCTCTGGTGTATGGTAGTGCAGGAACAGAACTGATCCTGGGACTTGGGAGCCTCAGGCAAGAGAATTTCTTTGTATAACTATTATGCTATCTCCCCTGTTTCCCTCATGTATTTTTAAACAATAAGTTAGAAGTTCATAAAGATACGAAAGTAACTTGATGTTGATACAAATGTTATTGTTTGTTTGTTTACTTTTTTGTCAATGCCAGAACTTCACTACTCTGAGCCAACTTTTTCAAACTGAGAGAGATAGAAAGAGACAGAGGAATAAAGATAATGATATAATTGCACAAGAGCTTTCCCCAGTGTAGTGGGGACTGCACTCAAACCTGGGCCATGCACACGACAAAGCAGGCAACCTCCCAGGAGAACTATTGCCAGCCCACCTATACAAACTTAAACCTTAAACAGATCTGAACTTTCACTTAAAGTTATATCAGTGAATCTAATTTCAAAACTCTATTAAAATGTCTTCGCCTTAAACAGTCTGTCTTAAGAGAGAGAAAAGTTGGCTGGAAGTTTGTTGTTGTTGTTGTTGTTTTAAATTTAATTATGATTGACATGTCTGTTGGATAAGAAGGGTACAATTCCACACAATTCCCACCACCAAAGTTCCATACCCCATCCCTTTCATTTGGAAGCTTTCCTATTCTTTATCCCCCTGGGAGCATGGGCCCAGGGTCATTATGGGGTGCAGAAGGTGGGAGGTCTGGCTTCTGTAATTGCTTCTGTTCTGGACATTGGCGTTGACAGGTTGATCCATACCCCCAGTCAGTTTCTGTCTTTCCCTAGTGGGATAGGGCTCTGGAGAGATGGAGTTCCAGAGTACCTTGGTGAGGTTGTCTGCCAGGGAAGTCAGGTTGGTGTCATGGTAGCACCTGCAACTTGGTAGCTGAAAGGCATTAAGATATAAAGCAGAACAAATTGTTTAGTAATCAGGATCTTAAAGGTAAGAATAGAGCAGATGAGATTTGGGGTCTTCATATTGGAAGAAGTTAGGAAGTCTATTCTTTAGTGAAGATTTTGTCCATATCCTATCCTATTTTTTTTATTTCTTTATTGGGGAATTAATGTTTTACATTCAACAGTAAATACAATAGTTTGTACCTGCATAACATTCCCCAGTTTCCCATATAACAATACAACCCCCCACTAGGTCCTCTGTCATCCTTCTTTATCTTATTTTTTTTTTAATGAGGTTGTTTGTTTTTTTGTTGCTAAGTTTGGTGAGTGTTCTATATATTTTGGTTATCAGCCCATTGTCTGATGTGTAGCATGTAAAGATCTTTTCCCACTCTGTAGGACTGTCTCTTTTTTAGTCATGCATAGCTTTATACCTGTAAGAATGCCCTACATTAAAAAGGACAATAACAACAACTGTTAGGGAGGATGTTGAAAAAAGGGGGGGCATTTTTACATTGTGGAAATGAATGTAACCCAACCCCTGTCTGGAGACTTCTCAGAATACTGAGGACTATGAATTTTAAAATTTGATTATTGGTGATTACTTTTCATTTTGGGGTAAAGTATCTGTTCAATTTTTTTCTCTATTTTTTTATTGACTTTTTGACTTTGTTATTGAAACAGACTTCTTGGATCTAAATTCTCTGCCCAACATGTTTTACACATGATATATGTGCATTTAACCAGAGTATCATTGCCCAGCCCCAAGATTTTCTTTTATGGATGTTTCCCGTGACTTGCCTAAGAAGCCCAGTCCATACATATCATAGAGATATTTTCCCCAAATCTGTACAGTTTTGCAGCTGGGTGGTGGTGTCCACAAGGACCTGGATTCAAGCCCCCACTCTCCACCTGCAGAGAAGTTTCACAAGCAGTGAAACAGTGTTGCAAGCCTCTCTCTCTCTCTCTCTCTCTCTTCTTTCCCTCTCAATTTGTCTCTGCCCTATCAAATAAAATAAGTACTTTAAAAAACATTTTTTAAAAACCCTTTACAGTCTTAACTTTCATGTTTGTGCTATAATTCAATTCAAATTGATTTTATGCATGGTGTGAGCAAGGGTTGAGGTTATTTTTTTTTCATTTAGCTGTCTAGTTCTTCCCATATCACTTGATGAAAAGATGGGGTCCACTCCCCCCAAAAATTGTTTTGGTGCCTTTCTGGAAAGTCAGAATGTTGTTTGAGTGATTCTGTGTCTGAACAATACTTGGTTTATTGAGCTCTCTGTTGGTCCTTATGCTAACACTGTAATAAGGTAATTGTAATTTTATGTTGTGTTGAAATCAAATAGTGGAAATTCTCCAATTTTTCTCTATTTGAAGACCACTTCTGATATTTTGGATTTGCTTTTCTTTCTCCCTTCCTTCCTTCCTTTGTTTATAATTATTTTTTTGTTATGTTTTGTCTTTTGCTTTTCAACAAATTTTAGAACCATTGCCTCAATTTTTACCAAAAATCTTTTAGGCTTCTGATTGCTCTCATTCCATAGGTTGGCTTATAGAAAATTCACACTTTAACAATACTGAGCCTTATAATCTTGTTTGTTTGTTTATTTGCTTTTACCTGAGAACTGCTCAACTCAGTTTTGGGATGGTATGTGGGTCTGAACCTGGAACTTGGGAGCTTAAGGCATGGGAGTCTTTTTGCACAATCATTATGCTATTTCCATCACCTTAGTTGTATAACCTTTGAACATGCTCTCACTCAAGATTTTCTATCAGTAGTTATTCTTTAATTTGTTCCTACAGTATGTTTCAGTTTTCAGTGTAGAGGTCTAGAGTGCATGTGCGTGTGTTCACTAATTTGCAAATATTTTACTTTTTGATGCAATAGTGAATGGAATTGTTTTTCTAATTTCATTTTTCAATCGATGGCTGCTGTATTTACCAACAGAATTGCTTTTTACCTTAATTTTGTAGCTCTAAACTACACTAACTTCAATTAGTTCTAAGTGTGGTTCAATAGGTTCCTTAGACTTTCCTATGGGATAGTTATTTCATCTTCAAATAAAGGCAATTTCCTTTTTTAATTGTATTGAGAATGTCTCCTTTGATTCCAGATTTACTGAGATTATTTTTAAGGAATGGGTATTTTATTGCAACATTATGTATGCATCTCTTGAAATGCCTTTTATTCTCCTCATGCAACATACTACATTGAATTTTGAATATACAAACATATGTGCTTTCCTAGAATAAACCCCTTTTCATTAGAAGGATTGACTCGTCTTATAAAATATTTAATGTAGGAAGTCGGGGGGTAGCACAGCGGGTTAAGTGCACAGTGGCACGAAGTGCAAGGACCGGCTTAAGGATCCCGGTTAGAGCCCCTGGCTCCCCACCTGCAGGGGAGTCACTTCACAAGCGGTGAAGCAGGTCTGCAGGTGTCTATCTTTCTCTCCCCCTCTCTGTCTTCCCCTCCTCTCTACATTTCTCTCTGTCCTACCCAACAACAATGACATCAATAATGACAGCAATAATAACTACAACAATTTAAAAAACAAGGGCAATAAAAGGGAATAAATAAATTAAAAAATATAAAAATATTTAATGTAATCTGAGAATAATCTAAATATGTTCTACCTATGCTAAGAAGGCTATCACTTTTCAACAATTTCACCTTTTTCTTTCAGGATTTTTTTAATGGTATATTGCAAACCTGTCTTTCAAGAAATTTATTTCATCTAACTTAGCAATTTTTATAATATCCTCTTATTAATTTCTTTTTTAAAATTTTTTAATATTTATTTATTTATTTATTCCCTTTTGTTGCCCTTGTTTTATTGTTGTGGTTATTATTATTGTTGTCATCGTTGTTGGATAGGACAGAGAGAAATGAAGAAAGGAGGGGAAGACAGAGAGGGGGAGTGAAAGATAGACACCTGCAGACCTGCTTCACTGCCTGTGAAGCGACTCCACCGCAGGTGGGGAGCCAGGGCTCAAACCGGGATCCTAATTCCGGTCTTTGCGCTTTGCGCCACCTGTGCTTAACCACTGCGCTACAGCCTGACTCCCCTCTTATTAATTTCTTAACATCTGGAAAATACATTGTGATAACCTCACTTTTACTCCTTGTAGTATTTTTGTATTCTTTTTCCTAAGTTAATCTAACTCAAAGTGTTATTAATTTTAGCAGGATAATAAATTGTTTAAACATATGATAATGAAAGATATACAAGCTTCATTTTCATTATAATTATATGAGTCCTTTGGTTTGATGCAATACATGAAACCCAGTCCAAATTTTGCTTTGTTCTTATTTCTGTTCTTATTTCTCAATTTCTGCCCATGAATGATAACATCTCATATTCATCCTTCCTTTTCCGGCCTATTTCACTTAATACGATTCTTTCATGCTCCATCCAGGATGAGGTGAAGTAGGTAATTCATCATTCTTAACAGCTGAGTAGTGTTCCATTGTATATATAGATCAAAACTTAACTCAGCCACCCATGTGTTGTTGGACACCTGGGTTGATTCCAGATTTTGGCTATTACAAATTGTGCTGCTATGAACATGGTTGTACACAGATCTTTTGGGATGGGTATGTTTGGTTCCTTAAGATATATTTCCAGGAGAGGAATTGCAGGGTCACTTCTAGCCTTCTGAGAGTTCTCCAGACTGCTCTCTACAGGGGTTAGACCAACTGACATTCCCACCAGCAGTGCAGAAGGGTTCCTTTGTCCCTTACAACCTCTCCAGCATCCGTTGTTGCTATCGTTTCTGATGTACGACATTCCCGCAGGAGTGAGGTGATATCTCATTGTTGTCTTCATTTGCATTTCTCTGACAATCACTGACTTGGAGCATTTTTTTCATACATCTGTAGGCCTTTTGGATCTCTTTGTTGGTGGCTATTCTGTTCATATCCTCTCCCTATTTTTGGATGGGGTCATTTAGATTTTATTGCTGAGTTTGGTGACCTCTTTATATATTTTGGTTATTAGCCTCTTGTCTGATGTATGGCATGTAAAGATCTTCTCCCATACTGTAAGGGGTCTCTTTACATTCATTAAGAATTACTCACTAAGGTTCAGGTTACATTTGGGAAGAGACCATTAAATAAAAGCAAGAACAGGATAGTCCTCTTCTCCACAAGAGACAATCTAATATGCTCAGAGAATGCCTGAAGCTATGGACAGTTCCAAGCAGAAAGCACTGGCTTACTCTACACACATATATATTTAACAGTAAAGTTTAATGTATAAATTGGGCACAACAAAAGACTAACAAAATAATTAACAATAAATTAAAATAATTATACTGTAATAATGATGTGAATATGTCTCTCACTCTCAAATACCTTACTGTAAGTAATGTTTTTGGACTTCAGGTAATTGAAATCACAGAAAGCAAAACTGCACGTCGGGACTGGGTAGATATACTAGTTATTATGCAAAAAGACATTCATGCTAGAGGCTCCAAAGTCCCAGGTTCAATCCTTAGTACCACCATCAATCAGAAAAGAGTAATATTAGAATACAGGTCCTGGAAAAGGATGACAGAGGACCTAGTGGGGGTTGTATTGTTATGTGGAAAACTGAGCAGCGTTATCTACATACAATCGTATTTTACTGCTGAATATAAAACATTAATCCCCCAATAAAGGAAAAATAAATTACAAAAAGTCAAGGAAAGAAATGAGTAATACTTTGGTAAAAAAAAAAAACACACACACACACACAAAAAAAAAAGAGAGAGAGAGAGAGAACAGCAGGGAGGAAACTTTTTTTTTTCTCACAAGGATAATTTGGATAGTTATAACATGTCATTCAAAATTTAAAATCAACTTTAAAGCTCACTTCTTTCATGCACAGCTTTGCCATGCACATGACCCAGGTTCAAGCCCAGCCCCTACTGCATTGAAGGAAACGTTGGTGTTGCAGCATCTCTCTCTTTTTCCCATCTTTGTCTCTACCTAAACAACAAAATTATCAACTTTAAACGTAGTACTTAGGGCAAATGAGATAGCACACTGGTTATGCAAAAAGACAACTATGCCTGAAACTCCAAGGTCCTAGGTTCAGTTCCCCATACCCATATAAATTGATGAGTGCTCTGGTAAAAACAACAACAAAACAAATGAAAAGCTCACCAGGCAGGACCAGACCAAGGGCTCCGATGGGTTGAATATGTTCCTCAGGCTCCCCATCTCTGATGTACAGTAAACCCTCAGTTAGAGCTGCCAAGAGACTGACTTTAAACAAGACAATGTATGTTAAAAACAGGCCCTTCTATATCACACCTTGAAAAGTAGGCCAGGATTGTTCATTTCTTTTCCACATATACCAAGTTATCACCTCTAATCTACATAATAACAAATTAACCTGATGTAGTAGGAAGGTAGGAATCATTTCATCTTTGTTCACTTTATTTATTGTTTTTTTTTTTTTGCTTGTTTGTTTGAATTTGGGACCTTCTTCAGAAATTTCATGCCAGAACATACAAATAGTAAATGCAAGCAAGTTGACATGTGGGCCTGGGAGGTGTCGCTGAGCTTGGAAGCATAAAGGTCCCATATTTGATCCTTGGTGTCCCATGTGCCAGAATGATGCACTGGTTCTATTCCCTTCTCACCTCTCCCTCCTTTATCTTCTATTAATAAGTAAATAAAATATTTTAAAATAAGTAAAAGAAATTGGGCTGGGTGGGGAATAGCATCATAATTATGCAAAGGCTTTCATATCTGAGGCTCTGAAGTCCCAGATTATTCCCAGCACCACCATATACCAAAGCTGAGCAGTGTCTGGTTTCTCTTTCGTATGATAGCTCTCTTACTAAAAATAGTAAATAAATAAATGAATAAATTTCAACACAAGCATATTTTAAAAAAATAATCAAATATGTAAAAAAGTAAATTGAAATGCAAGACAAAGTACATCACCAAGAGAGAAAAATAGAATTCATCCAACCTTATAATACCAATTCTTTAGGAATATACAAATGTGAGATGCTTTTAAATGATATTTAATGACAACATTTCCAAATAAAACACATGAAAGCCCAGATGAAAGTGATTAAAGTGAGAAATAGATAATGCAACATTCATAATGTTAGGTTTTAATCACTTTCTATCATTAATAGAAAAGCAGGATAAAAATGTCCAGTAAAGAGAACAGGAAAAAAAAGCAATGAGCAACTGCAGAAAATACCCTTTTTCCCCAAGGGGACATGGAAAGCAGTTTGGAGAATGAGACGCAGCCAGCTTTAGAGTCCATTCTCATAGTCTCAGAGAAATATTTTCTTAGAGTAAACAAGTTGCAGAAATCAAAATAACTAAAAGAGAGCTACAGAGATAGCATAATGGTTATGTAAAAACTCTTTCATGCCGAGGCACCAAAGGTCTCAGGTTCAAACTCCAGCACCCTGAAAACCAGAACTAAGCAGTATTCTGCTAGGATGACTGATTTTGCTATGACGAAGAAAAATTAAGAGGGGCAGGGGAGGTAGAGAGAGCTACGTGAAGCACTGCTTTAATGCTCATGAAGCTTCCTCCCCACCCCATCTCCGAAGGTGAGGACTGGTGTTAGAACCCGGGTCCTTGTATGTGTGTTCAACTGGATGCAACACTACCTGACCCTGACCAGTTGATTTAAATTATAAAATGTAGGCAATCAGTGGAAAATTTAAAAATCTTTCTTTCCTTTCCTTTCTTCTTCCATTTATTCTTTATTTTTACATTTTTTTACTTTCTTATATCTGTTTTTTTTTTTTTTAGGTAGAGACAGAGACAGAGTGATTGAAAGAGACCACAGCACTGAAGCTTCCTTCAGTGTGGTGGAGATGGACTTGAACCTGGGCTGTCCACAAGGCAGAGTAGCACACTATCCAAGTGAGCTATTTCATCAGTCCTGTTCACTCTACCTTCAAAACAAAAACCTTAAATCTCCACTATGTGGGAGGTGCTGACCTGGTCTCTGCATATGTGCCAGTGTGCCAGGGAGCAACATGGGCACCTCCTGCTCTTGTAGGGCTGACATTCCAGTGCAGGGAGGCTGGAGATAAACGACAGCATAACAGACAAACTCTTGTCTGCTGCTGCTGCTGGCTATGAAGCAAAAAAGCAAAGAAAAAGAAACCGGAAATGCTTGAGGAAGGGCCACAGTGTTGGGTGTGGCAAACCAATAGAGAAGGTGCATTTCAGCAAGAATTGAAGAGGATGAAGGCTGGGGAGATAGCCAAAAGGTTCTGCCAAAGATTTTCCTGCCTAAGGCTCTGAGGCCCCAGGTTCAACCCCCAGCATCATCACCCAGAGCTGAGCAGAGTTCCAGCCCCTCCTTCTCTTAGTATCTTTCTCTCTGTAACTCTCTCATTAAAACATCAAAGCAGAGAAGACACTTAAAGTCCCTTGCCAGTGTGTTGGAGGAGTGAAGAAACCATTGTGCTCAGGGAAGTCAAGGTGTAAAGGGGAGGAGCAGCTGATAACGTCAGACAGACAAGGCAGAGACAACTGAAAGAGATCAACAGAGCAGAAGCTTCCTTCAATGCGGTAGAGACTGAGCTTGGGGTTAGGTCGCATCCAGGGCAAAGCAGGACACTTCATAAGTGAGCTGTTTGCCAGCCCAAGGTTATTATGAGACCACTGCTTTTGTATGAGAGAAACAGGGAAGGGCCAGTAAAATATAGTTCACCTGACTGGTGTGCTGCGTTGCCATGTGCACGACCCACGTTTGAACCTTACCCTCACTGCATTGAAGGATAGTGCTGTAACCTGTTTCTGTTTCTAAAAAAAAAGAAAAAGGAATTAAAAAGAAAGAAAAGAAGGAAGGCAGATAGATAGATAGATAGATAGATAGATAGATAGATAGATAGATAAAAAAAAAAGAAAGAAGGAAAGAAAAAGACAGAGTGAAAGAAACGAAGGACGAAAAATAGGGTAGGGGGCCGGGCACAAGCGCAAAGACCAGCGTAAGGATCCTATTTTGAGCCCCCAGCTCCCCACCTGCAGGGGGCTAGCCTCACAATTGGTGAAGCAGGTCTGTAGGTGTCTATCTTTCTCTCCCCCTCTCTATCTTCTCCTCCTCTCTTGATTTCTCTCTGTCCTACCCAACAGCAACAAGGGCAACAAAAATGGGAAAGATGGCCTCCAGGTGCAGTGAATTGTAGTACAGGCACTGGGCCTCAGGGATAACCCTGGAGGCAGAAGAATGAACAGGGGAAAAACAAAGTTGAATTTGACCGAGTCTGGAGTATTTCACCAAAGTAAAAAACTGGGTGGGGGGAGAGGATAGATTTTTAGCTTCACTCTAGGAGGTGGGGGTGGAGACACAGACCTTGGGTGGTGGGAACAGTATTAATATACACTCCTATAAACTTATAATCTTATAAATCACTATTTAATCAATATGTGAGGGGAAAAATAGATTGAAACTCTCAAAATTTTTTATGCTTAGACCCCCCAGCTCTAAGTATATATTCTTTCAGTCTAAGCATTTAAGGTTTCAAATCCGTAACCTGATTGAATTTCAACAACGGGCTTACATTTTTAATTTAATGAAATTTAATGTGTTTAATTGAAATATTAAATGGCCTATAGTCTTAGACAAGGAAGACCAGAACCACCTGTTGTATCACTATATAAGATACAGCTATATGTAAATAGCATTAAATGGCATAAATCATGGTAAGGTCTTGTATGATACAGCAAATCCTGACCTTGGGATTTTCAAACTAAACTCAATTCCCTAATACCTTGGTTAAAATATTAACTATCTACTGCCTTCTTAGACACCAAGCCTCCCCGTTCTCTATAAAACCCACAATTCTCCCAGTCCTGGAAACTCCATATCTGAAAGCCTCTTGCTCCAGAAGGAAAGCTAATTCAGTGTGTCCAATGAAATTTTAAGTGCTAAATTTGTATAGTTTTGCAACTCTGTGTCAAGTGATTTAAACTCTGATGACTCAGAGGAAGAAAGCAAGGATTCACGGCTTAATTGCTGACTATTAAGGCGTATAAAATGGTTTCTTCAGATCACAGTGATTACAATTTCTAAAACTTATTTTACCGGCAGAGATGACAGGGTAGCTGATGCTTTATTATAGCCAACTAGGAGACAGAACATTTTAATTGGAAAATAGTAATAATTCTAAGAAAATATAGAACTCATGACTATTCATTAACGCTTTTATAAAGAATTTAAAATTTGTTCTACTATCTTTATTTATTGGATAGAGACAGCCAGAGAATTGCAAAGGAAGGGGAAGATAGAGATGGTGCCAGTAAGACACCTGAAGGAAGCATTGCTTCACCACTTATGAAGTTTCCTCCCTGTAGGTGAGACTGAAGGCCTGAACCCGGGTCCTTTCGCACTGTAACATGTGCATTCAATCAGATGTGCCACCACCCGGTCCCTATTCATTAACACTTTTGAAGTAGAAATCTCAAATGATGTTTTCAGAGGGATTGAATCATTGCAATCACTCTTAGTGTGATATTATACAAAGCAATGTGCTTTACAAATGTTTTCAAGAGGTAAAGATGGCATTGGGGAAAAAAAAGAATGACAGGAAGTCTATGACACCACAATGTGAATATTTAATCATAATAAGATATTTACTTTTGTGAGAAAATATTGAAATTTGCTATACATGTTTTTGGATTATAAGTATACACACTTGCAAAAGGGGATGACAGATTATTCTCTCTCTTGCTTTTCAAGATTTTATTTATTTATTAATGAGAAAAATAAGAGAAGGAGAAAGAACTAGACATCACTCTAAATGCATGTGCTGCTGGGGATTGACTCAGGACCTCATGCTTGAGAGTCCAGTGCTTTATCTACTGCACCACCTCCCAGACCATGAGAAAAATATTCTCTAACACCAAACCAACTTTCCTAATTTCCCATTCTCTGCTGCCCTGCAGAGCTATAAATGAAAACAAGAGGATGATGGAAGGAGAAGGAAAGGACATATGGATAAAGAGGAAGAAATAAAATGGAAGAAGAACTAATATGAGTCATGTGTCAGGGTAGATGGTCCACAGCATTGCCCAGTTCAGAGATAGAGGTGGGAGGTAGTGGGTAGAAGGAAGAATTTCAGCCATTCTATCATCCACATTTCATTTCCCCTACTTCAGACATCATCTCATTGCTTGGGAAAAACAAGGCACGCACTAAGACAAATTATGTCAGTTGCTTTAGTATCTATTGCCTAAAACCTGTTCAGCCAGCATCTTAGGAGTTGTGGATGCCACATAAGAACTTCCCTTCCTTTCTCTACTCCACCATCTATTCCATGTGTATTTTAAAGACTGATTTATGAGGCCGGGTGGTGGTGCACCTGGCTGAGTGCACGTATTACAATGTGCAAGGACCTAGGTTCGAGCCTCCAGTCCCCACCTACGGGGGAAAGCTTTGTGAGTGGTGAAGCAGTGCTGCAGGTGTCTCTCTGTCTCTCTCTATCACCCCCTTCCCTCTTGATTTCTGGCTGTCTCTATCCAATAAATATAATAAAAAATAAAAGTAAATAAAGATTCACTTATTTAAGAGCGAGAAACCCAGGAGCCTGTGTAGTGCCTGGATTGAACTCAAACTTTAGGCATACATGCAAGTCCTCTGTTCTACCATTAAGTTACTTCCCTGGCTGGAACCTTTATTTATTTAGCTTTTCAGATTTATTTTACTTTAATTATTTTGGACAGAAACAGAAATTGAGAGAGAATGGGGGAAGTAAAAAGGGATAGGGTAGGGAACCCCTGGCGGTGGTGCATTCGGGTAAGTGCAGGCACCTTACCAAGTGCAAGGACCCAGGTTCAAGCTCTCACTCCCCACCTGCAGGGGATCTTCTTTACTAGAGGTGAAGCAGGTCTGCAGGTGTCTTTCTCTCTCCCTCCCCCTCCTATTTCAATTTCTCTATGCCCTATCTAATAAAAAGAAAAAAAAAATAGAAAAAAAGGGGAAAAAAACGTCAGGGGTGGCAGGGGCACATAATGCCGGTACCTAGCCCCAGCAATAACCCTGGTGGCAAAAAAAGGAAGGAGAAGAAGGAGGAGGAGGAGGAGGAAGAGGAGGAGGAGGAGGAGAAAAGAAAGAGAAGAAGAAAAGCAGGGGAAATAGAAAAAAAGGAAGAGAAAGAGAAACCTGTAGGACTGCTTCACTACTCCTAAAGCCCTTCCTCCTCTCCCCTCACTCCCACACGTTTGGAAGGGAACTTGAACCTGGCTGCTTGGATACTGTCCTGCCAGTAACTAAACAGTTTTTTTTTCCCCACTGGCATCTGAATTCAGTAACTATGTTTATAGCTGACAGGACTTGGAAGACAAAGTCAACAGTTAACATAAGAAATCTTGGCTAGGACTTATATCGGCAGGAGACAGAAACTGCCAATGGCAGCAGCAAGACAGACATGTCTTCCAGACAAATGGAAACACTCTCAGTGCACACAGCAGGGATTCCCTTATAAAAGAGAAGAGATCTGGTTCTAAATAAAAGACAGTCCTTTTGGGCAGGATAAGAATGTGCTGCAGGGCAGGGGATTTAACAAGATGTTTATATAGATATATATAAAAAAACTAGTCTCATGCCTGAGGCTCCAAATTGCCATGTTCAATCCCCTGTACCACTCTAAGCCAGAATTGAGCAGGGTTATGGGGGGAAAATTTTAAAAAGTGCTAGAGGAGGCCAGGCAGTGGCTCGTCTACTAAAGTGCACGATACCATGTTTGACAACCTAGCTTCAAGCTCCTGGCCCTCCCCTGTGGAGGGAAAACTTCACGAGCAGAGGAACAGTGCTGCAGTTGTTTCTGTTTCTTTTTCTTTCTCCCACCCTATTTCTACCTCTATCAGTAAAGAAAGAAAAAAAAATGGGGGGGGGGAATCCAGTGGGAGCAGAGAAGTCACAGTGCAGGTACCAAGCCCAGCCATAATCTTCGAGGAAAAATAAAATAAAATGATAAAAACAAGGTTGGGACGAGAACATAATGATTATGCAAAAAGACTTTCAAGCCTGAGGAACTGAGGTCCAAGGTTTAATCCCCAGGATTACCATAAACCAGACCTGAGTGGTGCTCCGGTAATAAGTGAATAAACAAACAAAATGAGCTAGGGAGCAGCCAGGAAGATAAAACAGTGGATGTACTGATGGATTTGCAAACAAGATGCCCGGAGTTCAATCACGAGCACCACGTGTGCCAGAGTGATGCTCTGGTTCTGTGTCTTATATAAATAAATAGGTAAGAGAATGTGCTAGAGGTTTCAGCTTTATCAAGCTGGCATGCTGAGGGGCAGAATGTGGGGTACAGTGAGGCACAGGATATAGGAGGCACCATTGCTCCTGTGGTCAGGTTTACGAAAACCATTAGCCTCAATCCACCTGGCAATGACAAGCTAACAGTAGTACTAATAGCAGCAGCAGTCAATCTAGCTGTAAAAGTATTAGTAATGTTAACAACGAACATTTATTGCATGCTTACTATATGCCGGAATGTTTTTTTTTTCATTATTTATTTTTATTGTTTTTGCTATAATGTTTTAATCTCCTATATTAACTAACTCCCTTGATCTTTGCTAAGCACCATCACATGCTTTAAGGACAAAGCCGAGAGATTCAATAATTTGCTTGAGGGTCACATGACAAGATGGAAAAGATTATACAATTATAAAATGGAAAAAAAGATTATATTATTTTTTTGTTTTGCTAGTCTAACTGCCAAATATTTCTTCAAAGGAATCTACTGAGGCTTTTGTTAGGTCAGCATGCAATTTGCACCAGGATCCCATACAGTCAGTCATCAGATCTGGATGCAAAGTTGGAGTAATAAGGAGCTGTGCACAGGGGAAGTAGGTTCCTTTTCTCCTTGGCTTAATATATTTTCAGAGATGAGAATCTTTGGAATGCCAGTCACACCCTAATGCAAGTATGCAAGTGCATTCCAAAATGCAGTTTCAATGGCTTCCCCCTCCCTCTTTCTTTTGTCTCAACCTTCAGGAAAGCATTGTAACGATGGGCAGACTGTAAATATTCCTTAGCTGTAAACAGGGAAACCAATCACTAGCTCCCTTCACCCATTTTTCTGAAATGCACTGCAAAACTTTCAAGGCATTCTGACACAATAGGAAAAATGCTAAATCTCCATGATCTATTGGAGACACTCAAAAGTGCTCTGTCCAAAGTTCAAGTTTCCTGCCTGACATTGGGATTTGAGAGTCTGGAATCAGATTACCCTTTCTTCCCTCCTTCAGGTCTGTAGTTAGCTGGGAACTATGTAAAACCTGCCTGGTGGAGGTGCATTTTCCCCAAGGTTTGTTTTGTTTGTTTGTTTGTTTTGTACTAGGGTCTTATATTCATAGATAAAGACAATAGAAGACTAACTATAAAAGCAGTAGTCATTGCTGGAAAAACTTTATTCTTGGTTAGATTTTTAAGGGAAAGTAAAATATTTTATGTTGGGAATAGGAGACCACAGAAAGTTCCAGGAGATTCTAGGCTCCAGAATTCTAGTGAGTTTTCCTTCCCTCCCCCTTTCAGATGTCAGTTACACACACACACACACACACACACACACACACACACACACACACACTTATGTTGGGAACATGAGGCAGCAGAAAGTTCCAGGAGACTCTAGACTCTACAATCTAGTGATTTTTTTCTTTTTATTTCTTTTTTTTTTTTTGCAAGTGCAAGTTACATATATATACATTCTCTCTCTTCCCCTTTCTCTGAATCTGAGCAAGACTAAGAATTTCTTCTAACCCCCCTTGAAAGTCCCTTAGAACAGAGCACAGTGCTGCTTTAGAAACACTGGAATTTAAATAAACAGCTGTGATTTGAAGTCCACCTGAGAACCTCAGAACGCTGAGCCCCAGCCCTCCCCCCCCCCAGCTTAGTCAGCAACACTAAGATGTAACTTTAGGTGACTCTCCTGAAACTGAGAGCACAGGCTGGGAGGGACACCTTGCAGCTCGCAGCTGCCCCAAGGGGGGAAAACCCATCTTGAGAGTCACTGATTCAGTTTGAAGACCTCGGACACACTTAAAAAAAACTAAAATTTAGTGTACAGTATTTTACAGTGACTCAATAAATGCAGAAAACAAGTAGAACAACTTTTAAAAAAAAGACAACATAAAGTACCTAATCAAATAGTTTCTTTTTTTATTTAGTTTCCCTTTTTAAAATTTTTTATTGTTGTTACAGTTATTATCGTTGTCGTTGTTAGGACAGAGAGAAATGGAGAGAGGAGGGGAAGACAGAAAGATAGACACCTGCAGACCTGCTTCACCGCCTGTGAAGGGACTCCCTTGTAGGTGGGGACTCCCCTGCAGGTAGTGAGCCCGGGCTTGAACTGGGATCCTTATGCCCGTCCTTGCGCTTTGAGCCACGTGTGCTTAACCCGTTGTGCTACCGACTGACTCCCATCAAATAGTTTCTACTTATACCTAGATACCTTCCTCACCTAGCTCCTAGTACATATCCCTCAATCACTCCAAAGCTAACCTTGTCAGATAAAGTAAGGACTACAAAAGCTGAATAAGGGCAAGAGACTGGCATACTTTAATGATGACTCTTTTGGTTACTACCAGGCCACCCCATCACCTGGGGCCCTCGTCAGGTAATCTTGGGATGCCCACATAGACATGTGGGCCTAGACCTCTAACAGATCTGTCTCTCCACTGTCACTGGTCATCTCCATCAGGAACAACATAATGGACCCCTTTGCAGGCCCCTACAGGACCATGCCCTCAATGTGGAACAACAATGGTAGGGACAGCCCCCTTCTCTGAAAGGAGGTTGGGCCAGCATACTCTACCACTCCAGCAAGAAGGGTCCTGCAATGAGTGCAGCCTAGAATGTTCCTAGCTATGACCTCAGAGTGCAAGCTCAGATCTACAGGGATGCAGAGGCTACACAGGTTCCTGCACAGAATATGGGCCCCAGATCAAATCAATGAAGTTTACAGTTAACAATATTTATAGACTTTTCCCTTATATGGGAGCTACTCTCTGCCCTGACCCAGTTTTCTAGTCCTATTTCCAGCTCTGACACTGTCTCCCCAGACAGTGCCTTTGGTCTACCTGTATGCTAACTGTTGGGCTCAGGCAAAAATTACTAGTAAAGTCATGGGTCCTTTGGAATATACCTAAAGTTGACCTATTAGCTTTTTATCTTAGCTCTTTTTCAGCCACCAGGTTCCAGATGCTGCCATGATGTCAACAAGCCTTCCCTGGACAGACGACCCCACCAATATGTCCTGGAGCCCTGCCTCCCTAGAGCCCTGTCCCACTAGGGAAAGAGAGAGGCTGGGAGTATGGATCCACCTGCCAACGCCCATGTTCAGCAGGGAAGCAATTACAGAAGCCAGACTTCCACCTTCTGCACCCCATAATGATGCTGGGTTCATGCTCCTAGAGGGATAATAAGAAAGCTTTCAAGGGATGGGATGGGATATGGAACTCTGGTGGTGGGAACTGTGTGGAACTGTACCTTTCTTATCCTGTGGTCTTGTCAGTATTTCCATTTTATAAAAAAAAAAAAAGTTTGGGCTGGGAAAGTGACACCATTCCAAGTTGACGGGGAGCCGACTTTATTTACTTAAGTCAACAAGCGGTAGCTATAGATACACCTGCTAGACCCACAGGCGCAGACACAGAGCCACCACCAGCACCCCCTGCTGGCCACATCGGGGCACCGGGACCGACCCTTGACTTTCCGAAGTCCCAGGCCGTTGCGCTGATTTGAAACCCACGGAGAGCCAATCAGTCAGGGAGGCGGGCCGAGAGCAACGCCAATCCCCGCCCCTGGGGGCCAGTCAGCCAATGGGGAATGGGGTGACGTCACGCGCCAATCGGCATGGTCCGGCAAGAGAGACGCTCGCTTTTTGAATCGCAGGTGTCCGCTGCCGGCGCGCAATGGCGGCGCTGCTAACAACAGTGGGCGCTTGAGGACGCGGCGCGCCTCGGCCTTTGTGTCCAGAGAGCACACGGTGAGGACTCCAGAGGGCCGCGGGAGGGAGGCCGGAGTGGGCTTCATGTCCGGAGTCGCGGTCCGAGTCGGGCGGACGGGGGGGCTGTGGGTGGAGGGAGGCCCGCGTGGGGGGTGGTGGCCGACCGCGCGGGGTTCGGCAGTGCCGCCCCGAGCGCTTATCTGCGGGCGCTCGGTGGTTGCAGGCCGGGCTCCCGCTGCAGCTTCTCCCCGGCTTTGCAGGAAACGCCAACCCGGCCGCTCCCCTCCGCCCCGCCCTTGCTTCCGGGTCCTGATCGGAGAGGCTCTGCGGTCCCGGGCTTGGAATCCCTGCTCGACCGCAGGCGCTGTGCCTCCAGGCTCCAGGTTGCTTTATGCACGGGAGGCAGCATCAGTCGCTGCGGCCCTGACTTGTTGGTTGCAAAGATTCAGTGAATGCAACCTCAGAGATAGATCCCAAATCTGCCACGACTTGGGCGTAAAAGGTTAAGATGCTTAGCAAGATGTTTTACGGTAGCAGCAACTTTGTTGGTGCTCATAACACCCTCAGCAGATTCAGCATTGCATTCAGCACCTCCCTCTCCCGTCCAGGGATATGTGCGGGGGGGGGGGGCTGGTAAAGGAGGGGAGAGGAAACAAAGTGAGATTTGCTGAAATGACACATTTTGTCTTGGGGGATGACTAGTGTGTGTTAGTGTGCTGAGTCAAAAGCTCCATGAGTTATGTTTCTGGAGAAGTGAACACTGAGCCTGGTGTGCTTGTTTTTACTTTACTTTAGTTAAAACGAAAGAAAGAAAGAAAGAAAGAGAAAATTCAGAGCACCGTTCAGCTCTGATTTACGTTGATGCTGGGGACTGAGTCTTTGACTTTGGAACCTCAGGCTTTAAAGTCATTTTGCATAACCATTATGCTGTCTCCCGCTTTGTGTTTGCTTTAAATGTATAGAACTCATGATTATGAGAACATGATTATCTTGTTTTCAGACTGCTAAATCTCTACTTAGCAGGAAACTTATGCCACATTCTCCTTAATTTGATGTTGTTTTGGTAATGAATTGATCATTCACAGTTCCTTTGGAAACCATTTTAATTTTTAAGAATGTAGATTTTGATTCACCTGTTTTAGTTGTCTTGCAACAGAATGGTGTAGGAGAAATATATATGTATATATTTTTATGAAAAAGTATATTCAAGTCAGTTCATCTCTCAATCCTGTTTTTGATGTTTTAAGTGACAGACCCTTTTTCACTGGGAGTGATTAAGTATATGGAGGGATTAGCGGTAAGAAACTTAAAACATCAACACAAAAATGAGGGATTGATAGAATTTATCGTTGATTGTAAGTAAATAGGCTGACAACTATTGAAGCATTCCTTGTGATTTGTTGATGTTTTAGATAGAGACTGGGGAAGGGAGCAGAAGAGACCACAGTAACAGATTTTCCTTTAATGCAGAGGTGGCTCTGCTGGAACCTGGGGGGGCCACACGGCAAAGCAGCACACAGCCCAGGTGAGCTAGCTGTTTTGCCAATCCTGAAGCCCTTCTTTGGAAATCCTGAGAATAGTGGTTGACAGGAACACTGTGAATCTTGTGTGAACATTAATAATTATCACTCATTTAAGACATCTATTTAGTTTTCCTCACAGCTGCATTTGAGCTGTACTATTATCTCTCTGATAAGAAAACTGAGACTTAACCTGGTAAGTGCAGAGCTGAGATGGGAAGTTGAGTCACCTGACTTTGAAGTGTGTACCAAACAGTTGTGCTTGGTTTACTGTTACTATTAATGTTGCCGGAAATTATGAAGATGGCTGTTTCTTCAGCAGTCTTAAACTATTACTTTGCTAAGAGTCTGCTGGAGGGTGTTTGCATACTAATTTGAAAAAGTTGGTAAGAGTAAAGCAGATCACATATGTATTTCCCGATACTTAAAATATCCAAAACAGGATCTTTTACACAATATTCTGAAATTTTCTTTTCCTTTTAAGTTTAATTATCTTTGTTTAATGGATAGAGGCCCAGAAATTGAGAGAGAAGGGGGAGACAGAGATAGATACCTGCAGCACTGCTTTTTTTTTTTAAATATTTTATTTTATTTATTTATTCCCTTTTGTTGCCCTTGTTGTTTTATTGTTGTAGTTATTATTGTCGTCGTTGTTGGATAGGACAGAGAGAAACGGAGAGAGGAGGGGAAGACAGAGAGGGGGAGAGAAAGATAGACACCTGCAGACCTGCTTCACCGCCTGTGAAGCGACTCCCCTGTAGGTGGGGAGCCGGGGTTCGAACCGGGATCCTTATGCCGGTCCTTGTGCTTTGCACCACCTGCGCTTAACCCGCTGCGCTACAGCCCGACTCCCTGCAGCACTGCTTTATCACTCGCAACTTTCTCCCTTCAAGTGGGAACTGGAGGCTTGAACTTGGATCCTTGCACAATGTAACATGTGCACTCAAACCACCACCCAGTGTGCCACCACCCAGTCCCTGAAATTTTCTTTTTAAAATTTTATTTATTTTACCATAGCACTGCTCAACTCTGGCTTATAGTGGTATGGAGAATTGAACCTGGGACTTTGGAGCCTCAGGCATTAGTCTTCTGACATAACCATATACTGTCTGCCCCACTCTTTAAAAAAAGGAATTGTTATTATAATTATTAAGTAAAGGTGTAGGATAGATTCCCCCCCCCCCCCAGTTTTTTTTCTTTTAAATATTTACTGGTTAGACGGGAATTGAGAAGGAAGAGGAGCTAGAGAGGAAGAGAGAAAAAGATTACCTGCGACACTGCTTTACTGCTTGGGAAGCTTCTTCCCCTGCAGGTGGGGATTCCAACACCACTCCTTGTGCAATGTAACATGTGCACTCAATTAGATTTGCCACCACCTGGTGGCAGGTACTTTTCTTTAAGATAATAACCATGTAGGATGGAGGAAATGGCATAATGGATCTGAAAAAACTTTCATGTCTGAGGCTCAGGTCCCAGGTTCAGTCCTCAGCAATGGGGCTGTGTGGTAGTGGGCCTGTTACAGTGCACGTTACAACACACGAGGACCAGGGTACAAGCTCTTGGTCCCCACCTGCAGGGGGAAAGCTTTGTGAGTAGTGAAGCAGTGCTGCAGGTGTCTCTCATGTTCTTCTCTCGTGATTTCTCTGTGTTTCTATCCAATAAAAAAAACAAAATATTAAAAATTAAGTTGGGGCTGGGTGGTAGTGCAGCAGGTTAAGCGCATATGGTGCTAAGCGCAACAACCAGCATAAGGATCCCGGTTCGAGCCTCTAACTCCTCATCTGCAGGGGGGTCACTTCACAGTGGTGAAGCAGGTCTGCAGGTGTCTATTTTTCTCTCCCCCTCTCTGTCTTCCCCTCTTTTCGATTTCTCTTTTTCCTATCCAACAACAGCATCATCAGCCGCAACAACAATAATAGCAACAAGGGCAACAAAATGGGAAAAGTGGCCTCTGGGTTCAGTGCATTTGTAGTGCTGGCACTGAGCCCCATCGATAACCCTAGAGGCAAATAAATAAATAAAGTCCAGGGGCCGGGTGGTGGCACACCTGGTTGAGTGTGCATGTTACAATGCGCAAGGACCTGCCTGGGTTTACACCCCCGGTCCGCACCTGCAGGGGGAAGGCTTTGCAAGTGGTGAAGTTGTGCTGCAGGTGTCTCCCTCTCTATCACCCCCTCCCTCTCAATTTCTGGTTGTCTCTATCCAATAAATAAAAAAGCAAAAAAAAAAAAATCTGTTTTTAAAAAATAAATAAATACATAAAATCCACCCCCAGCACCACCATAAGCCGGAATTGAACAGTGTTTTGATGTAGAAATTGAACTGATGGAAATCTATCCAGGTTTTCTTTATTCTCTGCCTGCCTGACTTAACTCTTTTAAGTCCTGGGAATCCTTTACTTCATTATTATTTTCTGATTGCCTCCAGTGGTATTGATGGGGTCTAGTACCAGTGTTACGAATCCAACACTGCCAGCGACCATCTTCCCCACCTCCACCCTCCTTTTTTTTATTTTTTTATTTTTTTTTAGTAATTGAAAGGGGAAGATGGAGAGGGAGAAATACCTGCAGGTCTGCTTTACCACTGGTGAAGCATAACCTCCACAGATAGGGGTTTCTGGAAATCTTTAGAACCAAATTCTTTTTTTTTTTAATAACACTTTTTTTTTCAAAGATTTTATTTATTTATGAGAAAGATAGGATGAGAGAGAAAGAACCAGACATCACTCTGGCACATGAGCTGTGGGGGGATCGAACTCAGGACCTCGTGCTTGAGAGTCCAAAGCGTTATCACTGCACCACCTCCCGGACCACACCCACATTCTTTAATAGTCTAGGGTTGTATTGGTAATAGCCCATGATAATGTACTTTTTTTTTTTTTTTTTAGTGGAGAGTCATTTGTAAAGTAATATGAACATAGATTAGGGAGCAACCCAGTTCCACATGAGTGCTTCAGAAGTGTCCACAGAGGATGGTAGAGAGTGGTGTGTTGAGCATTGAAAGGCATACTAGATGGTGAATTGAGCACTATTAAGTGCAAGGTGCAAAGAAGATTGGGGTTTGTGTTTGAAAAAATGCTGAGAAGTACAGGTAACAAGCATACAGCATATGTGGGCTGGGGTTGTACCAGAACAGGAGGGTAGATAAGAACCAGATTGTAACCCGGATGGTGTATTTCGACAGGAGTGGCTGTTAGTGGTCACATTTGTTTTTAGAACCTTATCCCTGAAAACCCATCTGGCTGGAGAGTGATCCTGGAAGGAAAGTTGACTGGAGCTCGTGTGTTTCTGCCAAATGGTCATTGTGGCACCAGAAATGAAAAGAGGGGCCACTTTCCAGAGATAGTTGAGATGGGACTGATAGGAATGTTGAGGACGCTGAGAGAGTGAGGTAGACGAAAACATATAGATAGGCCCAGTTTTTTTTTTTTGTGTGTGTGAAGGAATAGCACAATAAAAATAGGCTGCTTGATAGGAAAGGTGTTCAGGAGGGAGAATGAATATTAGTACCTTTTGAGCATTCATTGTTTGACAGTGTTCTGAGTACTTTGAATACATTGTTCTTTCTATATTCCAGAGTCAGGTATTTGTATCTTATTTTACAGAAAAGAAAGCAGGCTCAGAGAACTGGAGTGAATTTCTGTGGTTCATTCTTCAAAGCAATAGGTAATGATTTTTTTAATATAATACCAGGTCTGAAGGTAGAGTGGGGGGGAGGGAGTGGGTGGCAGGCGGTGGCACGCCTGATTGAGTACACTAAGTCACAGTGCAGTAACCCTCATTCAAGCTCTTGTTCCCACCTGCACAGGGCAAGTGGTGAATCAGTGTTGCAGGTGTCTCTTTATCCCCCTGCCCTTTCGATTTCTCTCTGACTCTTAAGTACATAAGAAATATTTTTTAAAAAATAGGAAGAAAAAAAAAAGGAGTAAAGGGTTGTGTAGCTAACTTACGCAGTAGAGTGCACACTTCATTGGTTTTGAACCCCGGTGTGTGTGTGGGGGGGCAGTTCAAGAGTAGCGCACTATATATACCTACTATAGTAGGTAACTATATCTCTGTCTCTGTCTGACATTGAAGTGGGGAGGGGAGGGCCGGCAGCCTACCAGGAACTGTGGAATTGCACTGGGGCAAAAAGCCCCAATGACCAAAATAAAAAGTACTAGAGCCTCTAATGCCCACCAGTCATGTTTGTTTTGTGATTGTATTTTATTCAGGCTTTATTATTTCAGTCATCGAAGAAGAGAAACGATGGCTGACAGTAGCATATTAACCTCCGCTACTGAGAAGACAAGCCTGGCAGATTCTTCCATTTTTGATTCTAAAGTTATTGAAACTTCTAAGGAAAATGTAGTCGTTGGACAACCCAGGTCATATGTTGACGGTAAGCTTGTTAGAATCTTTTTTTTTTTTTTTTAATTTTTTTTAACCAGAGCACTGCTCACCTCTGGTTTAAGGTGCTACGTAGGATTGAACCAGGGACTTTGGAGCCTCAGGCATGAGAGTCACTTTGCATAACCATTATGCTATGTACCCCACCCTTGTTATAGTCTCTGTAGCACTAAATTGCTGACCACTCCTCATCCCATTTTACTGAAATGTTATTGTATGAGTTTACCATGTAACATAATGATTTGACTAGTGCGCAATGTTCATTGCTATTTTAACCCTAAACTTACTGTCAGCTTTCTTAAGATATAATTGTACTACTGTTAATCTTGAGTATAGCTGTTCAGTAACTGTTAGTCAACAAATTCCCTATGTACAATGTAGCCTTTTTCAGATTAATGCTTTCTCATTTTTAAATTGAGTATTGCTGTTTTGGTATGTGAAGGTAATCAAGTTACTATAGATTGGTTAGTTAGGATTTGTTCATTGAAGACTGGTTAGGTGAAGAACCTCTTCTCTCACCGTTTTAGTAATGCTTCTTAAAGTTTCCTACTATTGAAGAGGAAGCCCAAGCTGAGCGAGATATAAATGATTTCCTTGGCTAGGGAGGGGTCTGTGCTGATGTTTATATGCTCTTTTTTTCTCTATAGTGATGACATGATCCAACCTCATTTTTTTTTCTTTAAATAAAGTGGGGAATTAAGTCATCTGATTTTCGAAAATGCTAATCTCAGAAGGAAAGCATATGAGATCTAGCAACTGGTAGGAAAAGAGAGGTTAGCAGCTGCTGACCTTGATGATGCCAGCAGTATCTGGTAAACATATTTTAACATTTTATTCCACAGAGGAAATGCCTCAGGTTGAGACAAGGATGATATTAGTTCGAGAAGCTGCAAAGCAGGAAGAACTTATCAAAGCCCTGCAGGTATGGAGTTTGATTTTTTTTTTTTTTTTTAAGGTTCTTCCATGAGTGTATAAAATTTGATAGTTTTTTTTTTTTTATCTCACACTTAAGTCTCTTTTCCACAGAATATTAAGATAATGGAAGTCCCTGTTTTAAAGATAAAGGAAAGTTGTCCTGGAAAAGCGGATGAGAAATTAATAAAAAGTGTTGTTAATATGGTAGGTCAAGCATTTCATTGCATGTGGCATGCTGCACCTCCCTCGATTACATCCTAATTTTCCACTTCTGGTGATTGGACTGAAACTAGGCACAGGGTATGCTTTATGTAATCTGAAGCTAGCTAAATAAGACCAGCCTCTATTCACTGTTAAAATTTGGGTGTTTCTGAAATCCTCAAACTAAAGAACTTACTTTTAATAATGAAATCTTTTTTAAAAGTAATTTAACATTGTTTAGTTTAATTGATGTCCTATATACTTGCCAAAATTTACTGCTTAAACTCATTGGTTTATCTCTTCATTATCTTATGTTTTAAATTATTGCTTTATACATTTTTTTTTTTTCCCTACCAGAGCACTGCTCAGCTCTGGATTATGGTAGTACAGGGGATTGAACCTGGGATTTTGGAGCCTCAGGCATGAGAGTCACTTTGCATAACCATTATGCTATCTATTCCCACCCTAAATTCTTGCTTCATTTCCATAACTAAATCACAGTTGACAGATACCTGGGCTATTACCTCAGCATGTAGAATATCTATTTATTTTTTAAAATATTTTTTACTTTAATTATTATTGGGTAGAAACAGAGAGAAATTGAGAGGGAAGGGAGGAGATAGAGAGGACAGAGGGAGAGACACCTGCAGCCCTGCTTCACTGCTTGTGAAGCTTTCCCCTGCAGGTGGGGGCCAGGGGCTTGAACCTGGGTCCTTGTGCTCTGTAATGCGAGCACTTAACCAGGTACATCACCGCCTGGCCTTGAATATCTCTAATTCTAAATGCTGACTATATTTCTTTTGTCTGTCATATAACAGATTACTATAGACTGTAGGTCGTAAATAATGCAGTTTCTTTTTCTTTCTCTTATAATTTCTGAGACTAGAAGTCCAGGGTCCAGGAGTCAGCAGGTGTGATTTCTCTTGAAGCCTCTTGCTTTGACTTGCAGTAAACCCCCATTTCCTTGACTTGGTCTTCTGTGCATTCACATACCAAGATCTCTCAGTAGGACACCAGTCAGATTAGATTAGGGCCTATGCATGTGGCTTTTTTATTCCCTCAGTTATGGTTTAGAAGACCCTGTTTTCAAACATCACAAGCCTGAGGTATGATTTCAACATGAATTTTGGGTGCATACACTTCAGTTCATTATATCACCCTGGCAGATAAAGCCCGAATAATTTGTTGACCCATTAGGAATTTTTTTTTCTCATTTATTTATTAGATAGAGACAGAGAAGAATTTAGAGGAGGGGGGAGATAGAAAGGGAAAGAGACAGAGAGACACTTGCAGCCCTGCTTCACACTCGTGAAGCTTTCCCCCAGCGGGTGGGGACCAGGGGCTTGAACCTGGGTCCCTGTGCACTGTAGTGTGTACTCTCAACAGGTGTGCTACCGCCTGGCCCCAGAATTTTCTTTAAATTGTTCTTTTTTGGTTTTGTTTTTGCTTTTCTCCCCACTTACACATAAGAGAGTTAAGTAAGTAAAGTATGAATTTGGCTTATGATAGTGCTAGGGATTAAACCTAAGTAAGACCTCTGGTGCCTCAGGCAGGAAAGTCTGTTGTGTAAACCATTGTGCTATTTAAACAGTGACTTGACTTTTTATTTCCTGTAGTTTCCATACTGTAGCTGCCTACATATTTTATATTTTTCTCTTATTTCCCCATATCTATGCCAAAATGATTAACCTAATCTATATCCTTTTTGCAAGTACTAAGTGCTATAGTATAATTTTTCTGAAGAGAGTCTGTAGCACAAAAACTTTATTTTCCTTTCAGTCTGAATCAAAAATGATGGTGGTATAATGGTTCTGCAATAGACTTTCATGCCTGAGGCTCTGAAGTCCCAGATTTAATCCCCTAAACCACACACCATAAGCCCATTTATGGTAAAAATAATAATATTCAGAATTATAGTGATAATCTTTCTGATATATCCTATGGTTGAATAGTGTCTACTTAAGCATTGCTCTTCTTTAATTTGTATACTAGATTTATAGTGACTACTAAGCCCTAAGTCACATATTAGTATTCATAATATACTATTAAATATACTGGTTATTGTATTATTTAAAACTCAAGGGTTTTTGTTTTTGACAATATTAAAATCTTACTGATTTTAACTCTTAGAGTACTAATATGTAAATTATTTTTATTTCTTATAACTACATGAAAAAAATGAAGGAAATTAAAGTGCCCTTTATAAAGATGGAATCAGTGGAAGAATTTGAAGATTTGGATTCTCCAGAATTTGAAAATGTATTTGTAGTCATGGACTTTCAGGACTCTGTCTTCAGTGACTTATATAAGACTGACTGTAGAGTCATTGGACCACCAGTTGTTTTAAACTGTGCACAAAAAGGAGAGGTAAGGAAGAATTTGCTTTTACAAATTTCCAAAATTTAATCATTGTAATCGATTTTGTGAAAATGCTTATACTGAAAAATCTTGTTCGCTGTTGGGAACATTACATATTTAGAATAGGACTCATAGTGGTCATTCGAGTACAGAACTTTCTGTTGTAGTTTTCAGCAGTGAAAACCCAAGGCCTTTGGAAGTTGAAGCAACTATATACATGCCCATGTTGTCCATGTTGTGTGTGTATTTATTAACCTGCATATAAATATTTCCATCTGCACACAGTATCTTGGGAAGAGTTAATTTACTTAAATGTGAGATCTGGAAACGTATACACAACACAGATATGTTTCGATTTTTGTCAGTCAATGAATTATTTGAAAAATTAGGGTGATTATTTTAACTTTGTTTTATTTTTATTTTTTATTTTTTTATTTATTTATTTTAAAAAATTTTTTTATTCCCACCACCAGAACTCCCTATGCCATCGCATCCCCTGATAGCTTTCCTATTCTTATTCCTCTGGAAGCGTGAATCCAGGGTCATTATGGGATGCAGAAGGTGGAAGGTCTGGCCTCTGTAATTGCTTCCCTGCTAAACGTGGGCATTTACAGGTCAATCCATACTCCCAGCCTATCTATCTCCCTGTTGGGGCTGGGCTCTGGGGAAGCAGGGCTCCAGGACACATTGGTGGGGTCCTCTGCCCACAGAAGTCTGGTTGGTATCATGTTAGCATCTGGAACCTGGTGGCTAAAAGAAGAGTTAACATAGCCAAACAAATTGTTGACTAATCATGAACCTAGAGGCTAGAATAGTGCAGATGAAGATTTGGGGGTCTCCGTTTTGTAAATAGTTAGTAGTTTATTTTAGTTATATTCCAAAGGACCTATGACTATAAGTGGTTTTTTTTTTTTTGTTTGTTTTTTTTTTTTTAAGAAAGGATTAATTAACAAAACCATAGGGTAGGAGGGGTACAACTCCACACAATTCCCACCGCCCAATCTCCATATCCCACCCCCTCCCCCGATAGCTTTCCCATTCTCTATCCCTCTGGGAGCATGGACCCAGGGTCATTGTGGGTTGCAGAAGGTAGAAGGTCTGGCTTCTGTAATTGCTTCCCTGCTGAACATGGGCGTTGACGGGTTGGTCCATACTCCCAGTCTGCCTCTCTCTTTCCCTAGTAGGGTGGGTCTCTGGGGAAGCTGAGCTCCAGGACATATTGGTGGGGTCTTCAATCCAGGGAAGTCTGGCCGGCATCCTGATGACACCTGGAACCTGGTGACTGAAAAGAGAGTTAACATACAAAGCCAAACAAATTGTTGAGCAATCATGGACCCAAAGCTTGGAAAAGTGGAGAGGAAGTATTAGGGAGGTACTCACTGCAAACTCTAGTGTACTTCTGCTTTCTTACTTTGGTGCCATACTCCAAACTCAGTCAATTTCTGCTTTGCATTTCTACTTCTTTTTTTTTTTTTACATGCATAATATTCCCCAGATTCCCATTTAACAATACAACCCCCACTATTTCATTCATCATTTTTCATGGACCTGTATTCTCCCCACCCTCCCACCCACCCCAGAGTCTTTTACTTTGGTGTAATACTCCAATTTCATTTCAGGTTCGACTTGTGTTTTCTTTTCTAATCTTGTTTTTCAACTTCGGCCTGAGAGTGAGGTCATCCCGTATTCATCCTTCTGTTTCTGACTTATTTCACTCAACATGATTTTTTTCAAGGTCCATCCAAGATCGGCTGAAAACGGTGAAGTCACCATTTTTTACAGCTGAGTAGTATTCCATTGTGTATATATACCACAACTTGCTCAGCCACTCATCTGTTGTTGGACACCTGGGTTGCTTCCAGGTTTTGGCTATTACAAATTGTGCTGCCAAGAACATATGTGTACACAGATCTTTTTGGACGGATGTTTTGGGTTCCTTAGGATATATCCCCAGGAGGGGAATTGCAGGGTCATAGGGTAGGTCCATTTCTAGCCTTCTGAGAGTTCTCCAGACTGTTCTCCACAGAGGTTGGACCAATTGACATTCCCACCAGCAGTGCAGGAGGGTCCCTTTGACCCCACACCCTCTCCAGCATTTGCTGCTGTTACCTTTTCTGATGTGTGACATTCTCACAGGAGTGAAGTGATATCTCATTGTTGTCTTGATTTGCATTTCTCTGACAATCAGAGACTTGGAGCATTTTTTCATGTGTTTCTCGGCCTTGTGGATCTCTTCTGTGGTGAATATTCTGTCCAAGTCCTCCCCCCATTTTTGGATGGGGTTATTTGTTGTCTTGTTGTTGAGTCTGGCAAGCTCTTTATATATGTTGGTTATTAAACTCTTATCTGATGTATGGCATGTAAAGATCTTCTCCCATTCTGTGAGGGGGTCTCTTGATTTGGGTAGTGGTTTCTTCTGCTGTGAAGAAGCTTTTTAATTTGATGTAGTCCCATAGGTTTATACTTGCCTTAGTCTTCCTTGTAATTGGATTCGTTTCATTGAAAATGTCTTTAAAATTTATGCGGAAAAAAGTTCTTCCAATATTTTCCTCTAAATATCTGATAGTTTCTGGTCTAACATCCAAGTCCTTGATCCACTTGGAATTTACTTTTGTATTTGGTGAAATACAGTGCTTCAGTTTCATTCTTCTGCATGTTTCAACCCATTGTTTCCAACACCATTTGTTGAAGAGACTCTGCTTCCCCCATATAATAGTCTGGGCCCCTTTGTCAAAGATTAGATGTCCATAGGTGTGGGGCCTCATTTCTGGGCTCTCAATTCTATTCCACTGGTCAGTGTGTCTGTTCATGTTCCAGTACCAAGCAGTTTTGATGACAATGGCTCTATAATACAGTTTGAGATCTGGCACTGTGATGCCTCCGGTTCTATTCTTTTTTCTCAAGATTGTTTTTGGCAATTCTAGGTCTTTTCTGGTTCCAGATAAACATTTGTAGCATTTGTTCTATTCTCCTAAAAAATGTGCTTGGGATCTTGAGGGGATAGCATTAAATTTGTAGATGGCTCTGGGTAATATATTCATTTTGATGATGTTAATTTTTTTTTAAAGTTTATTCCCTTTTTGTTGCCCTTGTTTCTATTGTTGTAGTTATTATTGTTGTTGTTATTGATGTCATCGTTGTTGGATAGGACAGAGAGAAATGGAAAAGAGGGGAAAACAGAGGGGGAGAGAAAGATAGACACCTGCAGACCTGCTTCACCACCTGTAAAGCGACTCTCCTGCAGGTGGGGAGCTAGGGGCTCAAACCGGGATCCTTACTCCGGTCCTTACGCTTTGTGCCACATGTGCTTCACCCACTCTGCTACTGCCAGACTCCCTTATTTTTATTTCTTAAGGTTCATTTGATTTTAAAATGTTTTTAGAGAGAGAGGGAGGCTTACCAAAGCACTGCTCAACATACACAGTGTGGAGGAGCAAATCCATATAAACACTGTTCTGCATTGTGCTATCACCAAACAGTTTTTGTTTTTAAATAGCATGTCAGTATGAGTTGTAGTTTTTTGTTTTTTTTTTTTAGTTGTAGTTATTTTCTATTGATTCTTATTTCTGTCTTGCCAGTCTTAAGCTTTCCTTGATTAAAATGGCTTACCTCGTTGTGTGCTTTTGAATAGATACTAGTAGTAAGCACATGAAAATATTTTAATTTTCTCCTTGTTTCAGAAATGTTGATTTAACAAGCTTGTTTATATGTAAACTTTATATATGCTCTATATAAACATGTATATAATGCCATTGACTAAATTATTTATTGTTTTTTATATTTTTAGCTCAAAATTGGAATCATACTTGTTTCAAGTGATCTTTTATGTACCTGGTATTTATCTGAAAATAGTTAAACGTATTTTAGCATTAATTGGAAAGATTTACAGTAGTCTATGAAATCTAGACTGCTTACAGAGTATATATTTCATACCTGTTAAGCACATCATAATTGAAAGTTTGGATGTTCTTATGCTTAATTTGCCAAGCGTAAAGTGTGTGTAGATTATTTGTTTCAGATAAAATTTAGAATTAGGGAAACGTTGTGAAACATGCAAACTGTCTTTTTTGCTGTGTATTGAAAAATACAAGTTAATCTTTGGATTGGGGAAGTTGAATGGCAAGAAGGGAAGTAATGCTTACTTGAGAAAGATGTGCCCTGTTTTCTCCTATAAAGAAAACTCACAGATGTCAAATTGTTGTGTCCTCCAGCCTTTGCCGTTTTCATGCCGTCCACTCTATTGTACAAGTATGATAAATCTGGTACTCTGCTTTACTGGATTCCGGAAGAAAGAAGAACTAGTAAGTACTTTGAGACACTCCATTCAAAGAATATGTTTTCAGAACAATTCATTTAAATGGCTCTTTCTTTCTTGTTACCAGAGCTATTGCTGGGAGTGGGAAGTGGGGTGGATCCTGTGCCTGCACAATTCGATGGTTCCTGACAGACTTTTATTTAAGGTAGCGGGTGAGAGAGAATGAAGAGACACCATGACACTGCTTCATTGCTATGGAAGCTTCCCCTCTGCAGATGCTTTCATGTGGCCCAGGCTTTAGCCTGGGCCTTGTACTTGATCACTTACACTCTGCTGGGTGAGCCGTCTCCCAACCCCCACTAATTGACATTTTTTGGTGGTTGTACCACAGTTTTTTTTTTTTTTCTTTTTTGAAATATTGGTGGAAAATCACTATGGCTATACCAAGTTCTCTATTTTGTGAAGAAAGTTGCTGAAAAACATCGTAAAGAAATCAATGTTTTGGGTGGTGAAGTGACTCACTTAGTAGGTGTACCGCTTTGCTAGGTGTGCAGTGCAGGCTTGAGCCTGACCTCTACAGCACTGAAGAAAGCTTAATTGCTGTGTTTTTCACTCACTCATTCACTCTCTCTGCCTATCTTTAAAAAAATGTTGTATGTATGATAGCTATTATGAATAAAACAGAAAACATTCGTAATTACCTATTTGACTTTCTTATTGTCAGACATCACATTTGAAATTTTTCTTGTATTGTAACCTAAAAGACTTCTCATTACCCAAGGGAATTGGTGCTGATGTCTTTCTTGGACTTGTTTTTGTGTGTTGGAACTCTGTTTTATTAAAAGATTCTTGTGTATATCTTATATGTAGTATTTAGTAGATGCCAACTGACTTATACACATAGTTTATAATTTATTCAAGTTAATCTTACAGTCAATTCTATTTAATTTTTTTTTTTTTTTTGAGGTCAGATTGGTGACATTGGTTCATCACATGGGTGGAGTGATTCGGAGAGACTTTAACTCAAAAGTCACACATTTGGTGGCAAATTATACACAAGGAGAAAAGTTTAGGGTATGTAAACTTTGGGTATTTTTCTATATTTCACTGTAAAATTATTTGGGAGTTGATTTAATAATAGCACTAATAGGATGTCTATTTCAATCGTTTACTAAGGACTGGGAATTCTTTTATTTATTTTTTTACTATATATATATCTAGTAAGAATGTCAATTCTGGGGATATGGTCCCTAGGTTAGTAATGAGGCACTGGGGCTTGATTTAGGTTTTGAAAGATGAGCAGAAGTGTGAAAGCTGGGTAGATGACATTTCAGGCAACTGAGCAGCATTAGCAAAGGTTACAGTGTGCAGATTGAATGAGGGGGCCATCAGGTAATGAGAACAAAATATGTCTTGGTTGTCTAATAGTTTGTGAAAGTTATCAGAGAACAGGAGGAGAATAATCTTTAAAAAAATGACTCTATAACATTTAATTTCTATAAAATTTAACTTGTGAACATAGTAAAAGAGCAGGAGAAAGAACTTGATGGGACTGAAATGTTAGTTTAAGATGGTGCTCACTTTGATCCAATATTCCCTTGCTAGATTTATGTAATGAATGACAATCAATCTCAAGGTAATGCTAAATTCCTGGGAGGGAGAAGTGGGCCTATCTTTTAACACATATCTAAATTGAACACATATCTAACTTGAAAAAGTTGCCTTTTGTAGTGGCATCTTGGGGTTCAGTCCCTCCAAAGAAGTAAGCGCAGAGGGAGGAGAAATAAAATAAATTTCTAATCAACTTCAGAGATACATTTATTTAGAATAAAGGAATGATTTGGACTTCTCAGAACTTGGATTAAAGTTATTTTAGCCTAGGATATTCATGTTGAGTTTTATCCTAAATTGTGTGAATGCAAGTTTTTCTTCTTATTTTTATTGGCTTTATTGCTATGACAGTGATCTGAAACTTTGTAAAAACAAAGTTTTTACAAAAGTATGTATGCAGTTGCTTGAAACTTCCCACAAGTGCAGTTATTTCAGGTAAAAACTCATTGTAAAATGTGTTTGTAATTCCAGATTGCTGTGAGCCTGGGTACTCCAATTATGAATCCAGAATGGATTTATAAAGCTTGGGAAAAACGAAATGAACAGTAAGTGCTTAGAAATGCAGTACTTCCTAATATGAATTAGACATTTTAAGTAGTCTGGATAAACCATGTGTCAAAACAGCTAACTTGCTAGGTGGTGTTGAAGAAAGTGAGTTCAATCTTTGCATAGCTTAAGGAGCAAAGCCCAGATGCAAGAAAGTTACAAACAAAAGTATAAGGTCTTTGGGGTTAGCTCACCTGGGAAGCTGCCGGCCTGCTTTTCCAAGTACTTGGATCCCCGCTCTTGCTGGTGGGGGTCGTATGGCACTGGAGGAAGCTCTGGTATTATGCCTCTCTTCTCCCTGTCTGAGTCTTTCAGTCTGAAAAAGCTCAGTGGTGAGACCCTGGCCATATCACAAAGGTACACAAAATTGAAAGGCATTTGTAGAGTTCATCTTGTATTTGATTCCCTGCTACTGGACCTCATCATTGTATAAGCTCTTGTGACCTTTAGCTCCCATGTGATATATGTGAAGTGACACTTGTAGAGCTGAGTGCAAAACAGGAATTTGGCACTCAAATATTGATCAGAATTCATCACAGGTTCCTTCAGGATAACTGAGGAGGCACCAGTTTTCCTTCTTCCTTTTTCTTTTTAAGATGTATTGCCTGGGCTCAGTGCCGGCAGAATCCTATCACCTCCAGGGACATCTAAAAAAAAATTCTACCCTCTAAGATAGATGTTGAGAGAGAGACACAGAAAGAGGAGAGACACTGCAGCACTGCTCAACCACTTCTACATCCCTTCCCCTGCCCCTGTGCGTGGGGCTCCAGCCTGAGCTTGCATGATAACAAATGCCCTGTTGGGTGAGAAACACAGGAGAGAAATAGTGAGACGAACCACTCAGCTCTGGTGTAGGGTGGTGCTGGAGACTGAACTGGGGCTTCTCTGCATGAGGCGTGCAAGTCCTGTGTACTGATGTTGAATTACCTTTCCAACCCATCTTCCCTTTTCCTTTCTTCCCATCTGTTTCTAAAAATTTGTTGGATAGAGACAAAAAATTGAGAGAAGGAAAAAGAGAGAGACACCTGCGTGAAGCTTTCCCCCTGCAGGTGGGGACCTGGAGTTTGAACCCAAGTCCTTGCAAATGGTAACATGTGCACTCAGCCAGGTGTACCACCCACCTGGTCACCCCAGCCCATCTTTTTTTTTTTTTAACCTTAGTTTTTATAGACAGTTCACGACCAGATGTAAAGTATTTTAAATGGTTTATGCTACAACCCCAGGAATTACTGTAGATCTATAAATTGGTAAACCTGTCTACCTGAATTTATGTTAAGATGGCTTTAGAAAATACTTTTTTTTTCTTTTTTAGCAATTTCCATGCTGCAGCTGATGACTTTCGAAATGAATTTAAAGTTCCTCCATTTCAAGATTGCATTTTAAGTTTCCTGGGGTTTTCAGATGATGAGAAAGCCAACATGGAAGAAATGACTGAAATGCAAGGTAGAGTTTAAATTTAGCAAAATGTAAAAGTGTAATATAATTTCAACTCTTAATCATTTCTCTAATGAGTCTATATCTTCAGAAATTTGGTGTGGAGATAGACATGCTTGTATACATTAATGACTGTATGTGCTTGTGGATTCCTTTTAGGAGGTAATTGTTTACCAGTTGGAGATGAGAGATGTACTCATCTGATAGTTGAGGAGAATGTAGTGAAAGAACTTCCATTTGAACCTCTGAAAAAACTTTATGTTGTCAAGCAAGAGGCAAGTAATCCTATGATGCTATTATTATTATTATTTTTTTAAGAAATATTACTAGTAGGTTTTCTGATAAAGTAGATTTAATTCTTAATTGAAATGTTGTTTCTCTTACCTAGTGGTTTTGGGGAAGTATTCAAATGGATGCCCGAGCTGGAGAAACTATGTACTTATATGAAAAGGTATATACTTTTTTTTTTGTTACTTTGTTATTTGACTTGTGAACTTGACTGTGCAAAGATGCCATTTTTCTATACATGAAGAACATGAGATAGTATCTTTCTTGTGCTAATTGATGATGATGCTATTATGAACAGAAGCATCACAGTCTTCAGAAACGGAACCTTAAGGGAAAGCTAGGTACACAGAATGATAGTGCAGAATGATATAGCCTGTGACCGGGTAATGCATCCTAAGTAGCCTGCCTCTGAGAGACCCAGGAAGGATGCAAACGAGCAGATAAAAGTTGAGCCAGTTTATTTAGCCACCCTAACAAGGACACTCAAGTTAGGTGGCAGGTGGAGAGGATAGAAAGTACGTTACAATGGCAAGTAGCTCAGTATGGCTTTAAAAAGGAGTATGTGAGATGAAGCCAACATATAAACCTTGATTGGTATATAGGCAGATTCACAAATGGTTTTTATATATTTGTTTTTCATTTCTATAAGTATTAGAGAGGCATTGCAAAATATTAAAGGGACAGATACCATTTACAGAATGGCTGGAGAAGTGGAGTATAGGATACAGAAGTCAAGCATTCATTCTGGATCTGGTGAAGAGTGTTACTCTCTAAAATGTGACATAAAGACAGTTGAAAGAGCTTTAAGAGAAGGTTTACTTTCGTTTGGCATTTAATAATCTTGAATGAAATACTGGAGATGAATTATGGATTTATTGTATTCCAAATCTAAAGAGGTACTGCTTTGAGTTTTATGTAGACGCTTCTGTTATCTATGAAGGCTCTTGAAGCATATTTTGAAAAATATGTCTTGTTTGAAAGAGCACTTTTTAAAAATCAATTTGCACTCAACAGCTTTTGAGAGCACTGTGAGAGCACAGGCGTTATGCCAAAGGCTAAGGTTACAGTAGTCAGATTGAGAATGATTCCATTGTACAGGTTATGGCCAAGTAGAAGTGTAGACAGTACATGAGCCAGCAGGTGAATATGTGATGGGGATTGTGCTGTGGAGAAAACACAGGAGGCGTGAGTGGCTTGAGAGGTACTGTGGGTCCCTGACTGCTCTGTGCCATTGAAGCTTCTGAATGATTTGGCAGAGTGTGGAGTTGTAAAATTATTGTGCAAAATACAGATTTTTGTCAGGCTTGTAAAGATACTTTTCTTTTATCCTCATCTTAAGAAACCATGGGAGTAAAATTGAGCTCTTGCGCTTTTGATCACAGGCTAATACTCCTGAGCTCAAGAAATCAGTGTCCCTGCTGTCACTGAGTACTCCAAACAGCAATCGCAAGAGGCGGCGTTTGAAGGACACACTTGCTCAACTCTCCAGAGAGACAGACTTGTCACCTTTCCCTCCCCGTAAGCGCCCATCGGCCGAGCATTCCCTTTCTATCGGCTCCCTCCTTGACATCTCTAACACACCGGAGTCCAGCATCAACTGTGCAGGTGATTCACAGGCTATGCAATTGATGTTTAAAATCGGTTGGAATAGAATGAATGCTAGAGTACAGAGAAAACCCTTCCCACAGTGATTATGAAAAATTGCCTTCAATTAACTTTGTTTTAGTGAGGTGAAAAGGTACAGGAGTAGGCTCCTACTTAATGATTGCTTGTTTGTAAGTATCTTGTTCTTTCGATGTTGGGCCAGCCATGTGCATGTATGAGTCCACCCCTCCTGGGCCAGAACCTTTCCCCCACTTGAGAGAGTTCTACAATCTCTAAGACCTCATGGTTCTCCTAAGTGAAGCTGGAGGTTGGACATGCAGCCTCATGCTTTACTAACTGAGCTAGCTCCTGGCCCAAAGGTGGGTGTTCTTTCTTTCTTTCTCCCTTTCTTTCTCCCTTTCTTTCTTTCTTTCTTTCTTTCTTTCTTTCTTTCTTTCTTTCTTTCAGTTTTTTAAATTTTCAATTATTTTGGATAGAGACAGAGAGAAATTGAGATAAAGGAGAGAGACACCTGCAGCACTGCTTCACCACTTGAGAAGCTTTCCTCCCTGCTGATGGGGATGGGGGCCTTGAGCCAGGATCCCTGTGCACTGTAATCATGTACTCAACCAAGTGCACCACCACATGCCCCTGGAAAATAGGGCTTAATACTCCTGCTTTACTGGTGACTAATCTGAGTTTAGACAAAGTGATAGAACTGTTGAGAGTGAACTCTTTCACAGTAAGGAAACAAAATCCCAGGATATGGCGCAAGAATTCTGGAGAAAATAAGCACAGAACATCAGGATGCTAGGCAGGTTGTCTGGGGAAGGCTAGACCAAAGTCATCTCCCCAGGTTTGGGTCATGAGGTGACATATCACTGAAACCCTTGATGGTGGCTGGGAAGAAAAGTAAGAAGAACTGGGGAAATACTGATAGAATGAAGTGATGGAAGAAATTATGAGCAAGTGACAACAAAGTAGCAAATGGATAAAAGGTTACCTTGGCATAAGAAGGAATTCATATTTTAGGGGGCCAGGCAGTGACTTATCTCCTTAGAGCACATATTATAATAGACAAGGGTCTGAGTTCAAGTCTCCAGTTCCCACCTATAGTGTGGAAACTTCACAAGTGGTGAAGCAGGACTGCAGGTGTCTCTCTCTTTCTCTACCTCCCCTCCCCCCGCTTGATTTTTCTTTGCATCCAATAAATAAATGTAAAATTTTTTTATTCACATTTTAGAGGACAACAGTGTAGTTGCAGAGAAAGAAAATTCAGGTTAAGTTGAAAGAAATGTCTAGTAGACATTTGAACAGTGGATTTATGATTAGATATGTAATTCTGAGAATATTGCTTCTGTATGCATGGACATAGGATAAGAGTTGAGCCTTAAGGGTTAAAGTTTGAATCTGTAGTACAAAAGACAGGAGAAAATCAACCACACAAGGCTACTGATTAAATTGTACTAATTTACTAGCTGCTGTGCATAACAAAAGTATCCTCATTGGTGAATTATCTCTTCAGCCAACCCACTAGATCATGATGCTTTATTATTGTTGTTGTTGTTGTTGTTATTCCGAGAGCACTGCTCACCTCTGGCTTATGGTGCTAAGGACTGAACCTGGGAACTCAAAGCTTCAGAAATGAAAATCACTTGCATAACCATTATGTTGTCTCCCCAGGACAGGTGGTATTTTTTTTTAACTTTTTAAAAAAATATTTATTTTCCCTTTTTGTTGCCCTTGTTGTTTTAGTTGTTGTTATTGATGTCATTGTTTTTGGATAGGACAGAGAGAAATGGAGAGAGGAGAAGACAGAGAGAGAGAGAAAGACAGACACCTGTAGACCTGCTTCACCAGATGTGAAGCAACTCCCTGCAAGTGGGGAGCTGGGGGCTAGAATAGGGATCCTTATGCCGGTCTTTGTGCTTTGTGCCACGTGTACTCAACCCATGTGCTACCGCCCGACTCCCAGGTGGTATATATTTTGTTAGTCCTTGCATACTATAATGTGCATTCAACTAAGTATGCTATCACCTGGCCCCCAGTCTGTATATTTTGAATAGTAAGATTTTTGTCTCTCTTTTTCTGTAGAATCTATAAAATGCTGGATATGTGTACATGTTTTCTGTTAAAATTTTCCCTTTTCTTGCCTTTAGAAACACCAAAGTCTTGTGCCAAATCTTCTAAAAATTCCACCCCAGTTCCCTCAAAGCAGTCAGCCAGGTGGCAAGTTGCAAAAGAGCTCTATCAGACTGAAAGTAATTATGTAAATATATTGGCTACAATTATTCAGGTAAGAGTCTGTCTGCAAAATGACTTCTGTTCCACTGTTTCAAAGTTAACAAGTCTAGACGATGCTATTTCTTGCAAAAAGATTATATAAGCATGGATATTCAAAATGAAAATGTATTACAGAAACTGCTGCTAGGGAGACTGCCTGTAAACAGTAGTTATTTTCCCTCATGTAGAGAGGAGGGTCCTCCTTAGATGAATTCAGAAGGGACCAAGTTAATTCTCATCAAACAGTCAGAGAACTGCACTGATACCTTTATTTACAAATGATTGACAACCTTTTCTGAATGTGTGCTCGAATGCCACCGCTTTATTTAGCATGGTATGTTTGAGAAGAGACAGATGCAATGAAATACTGGGTTGTTGGAAAAGTCATGATGTATTTTTTTCAGTGCAAAAAATGTGTGATGATTTTTTGACAACCCAAATATATCCCTGAATATCTAAAAATGTAGTACTATGGGTATTCTTAGTAAAATGATCAGTAAATAATAAGTAAATACTAATTCATTGTTTCCTAATATTAAAATACACTTTAAGATTGATAGAGATAGCATAATAGTTATAGAGTCTCATGCCTGAGGATCTTAGGAAGTACTATATCTTTATTTCTTTTTTCTTTTTAAATAATTTTTTGATTTATAAAGTGAAGATACTGATTTTATTGAGATATTGAAATAGGATAAGAGGGGTATAATTCTACACAATTCCACCACCATAACTCCCTATCCCATTCCCTCCCATGATAGCTTTTCTATTCTTTAACCCTCTGGGACTGCGGGCCCAGAATTGTTATGGGATGCAGAAGGTGGAAGGTCTGGCTTCTGTAATTTTTTCCCAGTTGAATATGGCCGTTGGTAGGTGAATCCATACTCTCAGACTGTCTCCCTCTTTCCCTAGTGGGGCAGGGATTACAGAGTAAGTATTGTGCCCCACGTTGGGCGTCATTTGTTGTTAAAAATTCATAGGGCTCTAGCTGGCCGGGCTGGCTTCACGGGCAGGTAACAGAGACGACCAGAGACATACGGCTGGGCAGGGAAGCTGTATTTATTCAGGAACAACAATTCATAAACTAAACCAAACTAATCACCAAACAGAACTCTGCTGTCTCTTTGCAGCGGCGCAAGCACTCTTTCTTCCTCTCGAACTCAGGAACTCTCTCGGGGTTTCTTGGGGCGGGGCCAAGCAGGCCCGCGAAACTAACAAGACTGATCCAATTCTCTTGGTGGGGGAGAACTAGAACCCAATGTAAAGCATACAACAGGGATCTGGGGAGGTGGGGCTCCAGGACACATTGGTGGGGTCTGCTGCCCAGGGAAGTTCAGTTGGCATCGTGGTAGCATCTGGAACCTGGTGGCTGAAAAAGAGCTAAGATAAAAAGCAGAACAAATTCTTGACTAAATCATGAATCTAACGGCAAGAATATTGCAGATGAAGATTTGGGGTCTCCATTTTGGAAAAAGCTAGTAGGTCTATTTTAGGTATATTCTAAGGGGGGGTTCATGACTTTACTAGCTTTTGTTTGAGTCTGACAGCTAACATGCAGGTGGACCCCTTTTTTTTTTTATTGTCGGGAGATGATGTCCTATTTGGAAAAAGGACTAGAAGCTGGATCAGGGAAGAGAGTAGCTCCCAAATATGGGGCAAGTATATAAACATTGTTAACTAAACCGCCCTGGTTTGAACTGGGGCTCATAGTCAGCACAGGAACCTGTGTATCCTCTGTATCCCTGTAGGTCTGAGCTCACATTCTATGGTCACGTCTAGGAATATTGTAGGCTGTACTAATTTCAGGACCCATTTTCCTCTGGTAGTAGGTACAGTATGTTGTTCAACCTCCCTTCAGAGAATGGGCCATTCCCGACTATTGTTGATCTACATTGACAGCCAGGTCTTATAGGGGCCCACAAGGGGGGGGTCCATTATGTTGTTCCTAATGGAGATGACCAGTGACAGTGGAGAGAGGGATCTGTTAGAGGTCTAGGCCCATCATGCCTATGTGGGAATCCCAGAATTCCCTATCTAGGGCCCCAGATGATGGGGTGGCCTGGTAGTGACCAAAGAGTCATCTTTACAGTGTGCCAGTCTCTTGCCCTTATCCAGCTTTTATAATCCTTATTTTGTCTGACAAGATTAGCTTTGGAGTGATTGAGGGAAATGGAATAATAAGTAGGTGAGGAGGGTATCTAGGTCCAAGTAGAAACTATTTCATTAGGTACTTTATGGTGTCTTTTTTTAGATTATATTATTTCTAAAGATTACTTTAGGTGAGATTGAAACCGTGTTAAGAAATGAACTAAAAGTCATTAGGACTCTGGCATCTGTATAAAGAAATACATTTGCTTTTAGTCCTGAATGAGGTAGGGAAAAACAGAACTATCACCTTGTCTTTGAATAGCAGAACTATAGGAAGTTCCTGATTGGGGTTTAGTTTTTAAGTGACGCAGTAGGGTTCAATGAAAGAGCCTCTAGGTACTGGCACCATTGATGAACTGCATTAATAAGACCATTGATATGGAGAGATTTCTTTTTTAGTAGTGATGGACAAGTTTTTCTTCACCATTAAAAATTTAGCAGTTGTTAAGGACTCATGAAATTGCTTCTGTATTAAGTGAGCTTGTTTTAAGTCATCTTTACTCTCCTCCTCAAGAGAAATTATTTTAGATGAGTTTATATTTATGGACAGATAAAGAGGGAAGAAAAAGAGACACCTGCAACTACTTAATGAAACTTTCCCCGCTGCAAATGGGGACTAGGGGCTTGAACCCAGGTCTTTGAGCTTAATAATGTGCCTGCAACAGGGTGTACCATCGCCCATTCCCTTAGAAGAGTTTATTGAAGTTTTTGTAGTCAGTCACAATGTAGTTGAGTAGCATACAGTTCTCTTGGCATATACTGTTCATATACTTTGGTAGTATTTACTACCTAGGAATATAAATTTTTCCAGAATATGACAAATGCACTGATGTTTTCAACTTCTAAACTGCATATGGGGCCAGGTGGTGGCACACCTGGTTGAGTGTACATGTTACAATGTACAAGGACCCGGGTTCGAGCCCCCCGGTCCCCACCTGCAGGGGGAAAGCTTTACAATTGGTGAAGCAGGGCTGCAGGTGTCTTTCTGTCTCCCTCTCTTTCACCCCCTTCCCTCTCGATTTCTGGCTGTCTTTATCCAATAAATAAGTAAAGATAAAGAATTTTAAAAAAGAATTTAAAAAGTAAATTGTATATTAGGTTCACTAAAACTTCTTTTGAGAAAAAGCTCTCAAAATTATTAGACTATAAGCGAAGTTACATGGCACTTTGCTGTGTATAAACTCAACCAGGCTCAACCAGGGTTTTATTTAAAAGGTTGTGGTCTTAAGTTCACAGTGCTGTTCTCTCTCAAATTGAAGACTGCTGTGTTTTCTGAAATTAGATTTGGAATAACATACTTTTCATTTAGTCCCCAAATTAAATGCGTATTCAGAAATACTTAGCTATTAGTATGAAGTATTGTGCCGACCATTAAAGAGGAGTCAAGCTTTCATGAACTTAGACTGGAAATGGAGATAAAACATGATTACAAAGCCAGGTGGAAGAAGCATCTTGAGGGAAAGAAGAACAAACAGATCTTTCATCCTCAGATTCAGTCTCTTCTCCCTAAAACCAAGTTTCTTCACTACCATTTTGAAATAGTTTCTTATATTAAGTATATCCAGAGATAGCTGACTAGTTGTCTTATTTTTAATTAACTTAAATGAGAAAGTAGAAATTACTCTTGTGTCATACTAACAATTTTGATGTTTTGTATAACTATGATAAACTTTGTCTCTGTCACTTGTTAAATTTTTATTGGGGGAGGGGTGTTAGTGACTTACACTGCAGTCTTTGACTCACAGGCACAGCCTCTCATCTCCATGTTGTTAGTTGTCTGGTAGACACTCCTTTCCCCAGCCTAGAAACCTTTCCCCAGAGTCCTTTGCTATGGTGCCATTCACCATACCTAGTCCAGGTTTCATCTTGTGTTTCCTTTTTATAGTCCTTTTTTTTTTTTTTTTCTTAAGTTCCATCTATAAGTGAGGCTATTCTCTTAGTCATTCTCTTTCTGATTTATCTCACTCAACGTGACACCTGGCCAACATAATACAAAGGAGATGACCTCATCATTTTTAATGACTGCACAGTGTGTGTGTACTACAGCTTTCTGAGCAACCCATTAGCCACTGGGCATCTGGGTTACTTACAAGTTTGGGATTTTACAAGCTGTGCTGCTTTTCAGATAGATTTCTTTGTTTGACCTGGGTATATCACCAGGAGAGGAATTGCTGGGCCATAAGGGAGGTTCGTTTTCTTTTTTTCTTACATATATTGTTTAAATGATTTTATTTATTTAAAATGAGAAAGATAGGAGGGGAGAGAGAACCAGACATCACTCTGGTACATGTGCTACTGGGGATTGAACTTGGTACCTCATGCTAAAGAGTCCAATGCTTTATCCATTGTGCCACTTTCCAGACCACAGAGGTTCATTTTTCTATCACTATTTTATTATAGGAGCGCATACACACACATTTAAGTAGAATACAATATAATTTAAAATGTTGTAAAGAAAACAGATGTCTCAAATTTAGAGAGAAGTAATTAAAAGAAATCTTACCTATCATTTTATCTTCTTTTATTACTGGCTATATTTTGGGTGATCTTTTTTTCTCATCTTACAATCTACTGAAACTAGTTTTTTCTCCCTTTTAGTTATTTCAGGTACCATTGGAAGAGGAGGGACAACGTGGTGGGCCTATCCTTGCACCAGAAGAGATTAAGACTATTTTTGGTAGCATCCCAGATATATTTGATGTTCACACTAAGATAAAGGTAAATTTGTATCTGTTATGTCAGTAATAATTTTTTTGCATTATGTGTATTTATTATCTTTCAGTTATTTCTCAGCTAAATAAGTTTTTAGTATTTATCTTATTTTTATTATTTATATATATATATATATATATGTATATATACTATTTATTATTAGAGAGGGCCAGAGAAATTGAGAGGGGAGGGGAAGATAGAGAAGGAGAGAGACACCTGCAGCCCTGCTCCACCACTCATGAAGCTTTGCCCCCTGCAGGGGGGGCCAGGGGCTTGAACCTGGATCTTTGCACACTGTAATGTATATGTTTAACCAGGTGTGCCACTGCCTGACCCCTTATTTTTTATTTTATTATTGCCACCAGGATTATTGCTGAGGGCTCTGTGCTAGCACTACAATATGAATCCACTGCTCCTGGCAAAGCCTTTTTTTTTTTTTTCTTTTTCTTTTTTCTTCCTACTTCAGTGGATAGGAAAGAGAGAAAGTTAGAGAGGAACAATAGAGAAAGCTAAGACACCTCCTGACCTGTTTTAGCCACTTGTGAAGCTCCCCCCCGCAGGTTGGGAGTGGGATTTAACCCTGGGATCAGGGTCATGGTGATAAGCGCAATTAACCAGGTGCTGCACTACCTGGCCCCAGTTATATTTTTCTTATTCTACCATTATCACTTTCTAATGTTATGTTTTTGCTTTGCTTGGTTACGTGTGCTACTACTGCACTGGGAATTTCAGATACTGTGGTGTCTTCCCCTGTCTCTGAACATTTCAGTCTGGAGTGGCAAAGCCCTAGTGTTACAAAAAAAAAAAATGCAACTCAATGAGTGTTATATATACCTTTTTCTCCCAGATGTTTACAGCACATATAGATTTTAGGCTCAAAAAGTTCTGATGAATTTCAGAAGATGATTTTCTGAATTAGGATATAATCCTATTTAAATAAAAATGTGTATAATATTTAACACTAGAAGTGACTTGCCTAATCCAGTCTAGAGAAAACTACCATATATTCTAACTGATCCACAAGGGAATGGTACAGAACACTAAAAAGAAAACCCACTTGACTGCTACTCTGATTTTATGTTTCTCAGCATCGGGCCAAGGATTTTCCCTCAAACAGAGACGGTCTGACTCTGATGGATGCCTTTGGCAGCTCCCTTGCCAATCTGACTCTCTTGTTTCTAACATGGAATTGCAGTATAGATCTAGTGTAACCTGGAGTCAGACAAATCTGAGTTTGAATATTGATCCACAACTATCTGATGTGAGGCAAATTACTTTTTTTTTCTGCCTCCAGGGCTATCACTGGGACACAGTGCTGACACTACAAATCCATTGCTCTTGGAGGCTTTTTTTTTTTTCCTTTTTTTCTTTCCATTTTATTGGATAGAACACAGAGAAAATGAGGGTGGAAGGAGGAGATAGAGAGGGAGAAAGACAGAGACACGTGCAGACCTGTTTCACCACTTGTGAAGCGGCCTCCCAGCATGTGGGGAGCTGGGGACTTGAACTGTGATCCTTGTTGCTGTCCTTGCACTTTGTACTATGTGCGCTTAACCCTGTGCACCACCACCCTGTCCCCTGTGACAGATTACTTAATCTCTAAGCTTTAGTTCCTAAGCTCACAGTTGACTAAGGTAGAAATCTTTATTTACTCAACAAGCACTAGGAATTAAAGTCAAACAGGAAACAGTGGATTGTTTTTCATAGTGTTTAGAGATTATTTTGCTTTTAGGAAGTGTTTCTTTTTTTTTTTTTTTTTGCCTCCAGGGTTATTGCTGGGGCTTGGTGCCTGCACCATGAATCCACCGCTCCTGGAGGCCATTTTTTTCTTTCTCCTTTTGTTGCCCTTGTTGTAACCTTCTTGTGGTTATTATTGTTGTTGTTGATGTCACTTGTTGTTGGATGGGACAGAGAGAAATGGAGAGAGGAGGGGAAGAGAGGGGGAGAGAAAGATAGACACCTGCAGACCTGCTTCACCGCTTGCGAAGCTATCTCCTGCAGGTGGTAAGCCAGGGGCTGGAACCGGGATTCTTACTCCAGTCCTTGTGCTTTGCGTCAAGTGCACTTAACCCGCTGTGCTACCGCCCAACCCCCAGGAAGTGTTTTTTTTTTTTTTTATAGATATGGAGACATTATGTAGTTTATGCTTTTAAAACTGACCACTAGATTTTCTTGTCAGAGATATATAACTTCCTGTATGACACTTTCCCAAATATCTCCTCAGACTTACTTTAACTACATAGGCAAATGTAGTTAATAGTTTATTGGGAATGCTCTTTGTTTGGGATTCTTTCCAGTGCAATACAAGTATTAATTAATCAAATCTTTTCAGAGATAGGAGTCATTTTTCTAAATTTTCAGAGTAGGAAATTAAGGTTAAGTAACTTGTTCAGTAACATAGAGCTGATAAGCCTTAGAGTTAAAGCTAACTCTTCAGATTCTACTACATAATATTGCTACAAGGCTAGTTTAAGAATCTTTTCTTCCTTTTTTATTTTCTGTGAGAAATCTTAGAACACCACTCAATTCTGTCATCTACTATGTGAGGGAGGAGAACCTGACCCTCTCACACACTTGTTTATTGAAAGTTCAGTCTTTTTAAAAAATATGTATGTATATGGAAGTCGAGCGGTAGTGCAGCAGGTTAAGCGCGCATGGCGCAAAGCACAAGGACTGGCGTAAGGATACCAGTTCGAGCCCCCGGCTCCCCACCTGCAGGGGAGTCGCTTCACAAGCGGTGAATCTGGTCTGCAGGTGTTTGTCTTTCTCTCTCCTTCCCTGTCTTCCCTTCCCCTCTCTATTTCTCTGTCCTATCCAACAACAACTATAATAAAACAAGTGCAACAAAAGGGAAGTTCAATCTTAATGCTTCACTTGAGCACTATAAGGTGCTTTCACTACTAAGGTGAGGTGATAGCTTATTGTGGTTTTGACTTGTGTTTCCCTAATAAGAGATATTGGACATCTTTTTGTATGAAAAGTATGTAATGTTTTAGGCTGACGAGTTTTTTAGACCAACAATTAGGAAATGATGATCAGTGGCACCAAATAGATGGGAATGCAGTTGCACTTAACCTTTCTGTCTGTTGCGTTTTCCCTGAGTACTGGGTACTTGTGAGAGAAACAGTATTACTTGCAAACCTTATTTACCATCTGGCCCTTTAATGTTTTTTCTTTTTTTTCCTTCTTTTTTGGCCCCCTATTATATTGTGTTTCTATAGCAAGACCAACAGTAATTTTTTGGTTTTTATTCACAGTCAATCATACCTGCCTACTAAATAGGAAATAAGAATTGATTTTAAAGCTCTCATTGACATTGACGACCCAATATTTTGCCAGCCCTTTCTGCTTTATTTTTCAGAACATAATCAAATACTGAATCCCTTATTGAAGAGAAAGATTGGTCGTAGTTTTACATTCCACTTACGACACAACAGACTTCTTTCAAATGACTATCTTGAAAATGTGAAAACATGTTTAAGGGGCTCTCAAATTCAATTTTTAATGTTTTAATTTGTGCTCTTTCAGGACGATCTTGAAGACCTTATTGTTAACTGGGATGAGAGCAAGAGCATTGGCGACATTTTTCTTAAATACGTAAGTTTTCATCTTAAAGTGTTCTCATTAACTGACAGGGAATGAAAGTTGGCTAATATAGAGCCTAAAAACTTTGGCATAGTTGTATTTGTATATAATATAATACTTTCATATTTATTTTATTTTTGAGGGAGATCAAAATAAGCCAGAGCACTACTCAGTTCTGGCTTATGGTGGTACAGTGGATTGAACCTGGGACTTCAGGCATGAGAATCTATTTGCATAACCATTATGTTATTTCCTCTACCCACAATGTAGTATTCTCATGGTAGTCCAAGATAGTTATTAGGAACATTACTTATCCCATCTTACTATATGATTTTACTACATATAGAGTCATTTTCCCTTCATAAATGGCCTCAGATGAATGATTTTTGTTTATTTTTAATTTTCTCCTAGTTGTTGCTATCTTTGCTGCCATTGCATTTTTTTTTTTTTTTTTAAACCAGAGCACTGTTCAGTTCTGGTTTATGGTGGTGCGGGGGATTGAACCTGGGACTTTGGAACCTTGGTTAAGAGTCTCTTTGCATAACCATTATGCTATCTACCCCGGCCACCCATTGCATTTTTTTTTTTTTTTGAAGTTCTTTTTTATTTTATTTTTTTAATTTATCGTGGAATTAATGTTTTACATTAGACAGTAAATACAGTAGTTTGTACATGCATAACATGTTCTGGTTTTCCATATAACAATACAACCCCTGCTAGTTACTCTGTTTTTGCATAAAAGTTTATACTATAACTGCTCTGCTTTGTTTTCATAAGAATTTTATAGTTTGCCAAGTAAAATAAGTTCATTTTAAGTAAATTGTTGTGAAGAGGCTGTGAAAGTTTCAGTTGGGTTTCTTAGACACATTTGTTTTTTGAAGTCTCTTAGATGCTTTTTCTGGTTGGTTGAAAGTTACAAACATGCAAATTAGTTACATTATCTTTTCGATAGCTGTTAAATTCCTCAATTGGCCAGGACATTTTTCTCTTTTATTTGTATGCATTTTTGTTACATATAGAGGGCTTTAATGGTGGCTTGAATCTTTCATTTGGAAGGAGAAAAAGGGCAAACAAACAAGCAATATATGTCCTTGGATCTGTTATTCTAATTGTTATACTCTATTAGTATAATTATTAATATATTAATCCTTAAGTATTAAATACGTTAACCGTTCTATTTATAGTCTAATATTTTTATTCATGGCTTTGTCATGTTTCTATCAGTAGAGTAACTTGAACAAACTTTTGTTTCTCTGTGAATCTCTATCTGCTTTCTTTTTCTTTTCTTTATTTATTTTTAATTTATTTATAAAAAGGAAACACTGACAAAACCATAGGAAAAGAGGGGTACAACTCCACAAAGTTCCCACCACCAGAACTCCATATTCCATCCCCTCCCTTGATAGCTTTTCTATTCTTTAACCCTCTGGGAGTATGGACCCAAGGTCATTGTGGGATGCAGAAGGTGGAAGGTCTGGCTTCTATAATTGCTTACCCACTGGACATGGGCATTTACGGGTTGATCCATACTCTCAGCCTGCCTCTCTCTTTCCCTAGTCAGGTGGGGTTCTGGGGAATCGGACATCCAGGACAGTTCACTGATCAGCTCTGGCTTATGTTGCTGCAGGGAATTGAACCTGGGACTTAAAAGCCTCAGGCATGCGTGTCTTTACATAACCATTATGCTATCTGCCCCTTCTCTATTTACTTTTCAAATTAAAACTTTTCTTTTGCGTGCGACAATCAAATTTTAGTATTAAACTTAGAGCTCCATTGTCTGATGGTGCCTTGTTCAAATGAATTTTTTCCCCTTTTTTTTCCTAGTCAAAAGATCTGGTGAAGACCTACCCTCCATTTGTAAACTTCTTTGAAATGAGCAAGGAAACAATTATTAAATGTGAAAAACAGAAACCAAGATTCCATGCTTTTCTAAAGGTAATACACACTTCTTTCAAATAAAAACTGAGAAATAATTTCTGAAGGAGTTTACAAAAAAAATTGTAAGCCTTTAGTAAAGATGTATCCTTGTAAGAATGCCTTAATGCCAGGGCTGGGCAGTAATGTACTTGGTAGCGTGCATTCAGAAAGCTGTGGTTAAAGCCTGCAGGGGGGAAGCTTCATGAGAGGAGGAGCAGTGCTGCCGGTGGTTACTGCTCCCACCCCATAGGAATAAAAATTGTAAAAAGAATTAAAGGTCACTGGGAGTGATGAAAGTGCTATGTAGCAGCAAGCCCCCAGTGGTGAAAAAAAAAGAATGCCTTAATGTTCTGCTCTAATCTTATCTGTGTCTGAGAGTAATGGTGATGTTCAACTTCAGAAAATTCGACTTGATAGGTGGTGGGGTATAAGACAGCTGAGTGAAGAGTATTTGATGTGATGTGACATGTTAAACATTTCAGTTTTCAAACACCTAAAAATTTCCCTTGAGGTTTGTTTTGTCTTACTCCAGTGTTTTACTTGATCTATGAAATGGCATCTACCTAATGTTTTAAGACTTTGCCTTGTGAATGATGTAGGTTTATGATGGTAGGAACTTGGAGAGGAGCTCACTTCTGCATAAGGCGTTAAACACTTGGCCAGTGTGGATGTGCTTTCAGGCCCTGTGAGATCACGCAAACATGCCAGAGAGCCAGCGCTCCCCTTTCCCTCCTCCTGTTCCTTCTTCTTAGGGCACCAGTTACAGGCTACAGTGAGTGCAGGCTCTGATCTTTGTGTGCTATAGAAAGCCTTTTGTTTCACTGTTCAACACACCCCTGCCTTTCAGATAAACCAAGCCAAGCCAGAGTGTGGACGGCAGAGCCTTGCTGAACTCCTCATCCGCCCAGTGCAGAGGCTGCCCAGCGTCGCCCTTCTTTTAAATGGTACTTGGCTGATTTGTTTCCAGACTTCTGGATGTTTCTGTGGAATTGTTTTGTTGCAAAAAATCTGAAATTCTCCTTTTCACAGAATTGAGCACTAAAGTCTTTATCTCTCATGTAAATATCTTTATGAATAATTTTGTGCTATAAAAATTTAGTCCGACTTAAAGTTCTTCTCTGATGTCAGTTATATTTACTGCTAGTGTAGTTCTTTTCTCTTCTCTTTAAACAAACCCTTTAATTAATAATAGATATCAGTGGAGGGGAGTTCACAGCAGATAGTTAAACTATGAATAGATTTTGCCTGCTCTAAAGGAAAAGCACATCTATGTTCTTATATTTAGCTTACCAAAGTAGTGGTTATTTTTAGGACAGTGACAGGTTTTTAAGATTAGTTTTTTTTTTTTTAATTTTTTTAAATTAAGTTTGAAAATAGGTATAAGTAATAAAGCATGTAGACCCCTAAGTCATTGATCAGAAGAGTAGGGTCTATTTTATGGTAGTTCAGTTTTTTTTCTTGAAAATATTTTGGTTAACATGATACTAGTAAATAAATAGTGATGTTTATTCTTTTTAAGGTTATCTGGTGAGGTTTAGAACCATTGTGTGATAAATGATTCCCTTCAGTCTTATTTGGTTACCTTTATTATTGTATCATTAAGTATATAATTCCATCACTTGTTATGACTAACATGATCTTGAATCTAAGCCTTTTTCCTAGCAATGCCATTTAAAAGGAAAGGTAGGCAATTAGGAACCACTAGGTAGCACATGGCATATGAGGCATTATAAAGAACTTTGGTACAAAGAGTCAGAATATATATGCATCTTACGAATTTCTGAACTAAGCCAAACCTGATTGTTAAGGTCTCAGAGGCTCAGTGGGATGGAGTTGGGGGCTTCAATATGAAGTAAAATGTGTAATGGTTTCTCAGTTAATTGTGGATCGTGTGTTTTCATTTTATTAGGAGTTCCCAGATTATTAGAACAGAGGTGTCAGTCATGTAAGAAATTCTGTTATGTAGTCTGAAAATTAAGTCAGTGAAACGAATAGTGTAGAATGTAAATGTATAAGCAATGATCAGATCTCTATTTTATTTGGCAGGACAGAGAGGAATGGTCTCTTAAAGGAATATTGTGTAAAACTTTTTTTTTTTTAAGTAAAGGCTAGATAATAGTCATAAAATTGATCAGCTTATATATCGATATGTCTTGACGGTTCACATTATTTTATCTTCAGTAAGACTGGAGAGACTCCTCACTGGGCAGGGTGTGTACCTCAGCACATGAGACCCAGGCTCACAACCTGGTGCCCGTGCCCCAGAGAAGGTGATTTGTCACCAGAGTGTCTCTGCTCTTCCTTCTCCCCCACCCCCATGCACAAGGCCCAGGTTCAGGGGTGGGTAGGATGGACAACTTAATTGAAAACTGATTTTTAATTATGAAAAATACATTTTATCACCACAGATCTTAAAAAGCATACAGCTGAAGAAAATCCTGACAAAAGCACTTTAGAGAAAGCTATTGGATCACTAAAGGAAGTAATGACGTAAGTGCATTATTTCAATTTTCTCTGTTCCAGAGATTGAGAACGGAATTACTGTAATAGTCATAGGGTGGAGAGAAAACTAGCAAAAGCAATTTTTTTGTAAAATAGTATCTGACTTATTTCGGTAGTACATTCGAATAAAGAGAGCTGTATTGTAACAATATGGATTTGTCAAAAACCATTTATTTCTGAAGATAGTAAATTGCGCAGAGGAACAATTGTCTAGTAATATGAATGCAATAAACACACATTGTCTTCATATATCTTCAGTCATAACTCTTCATGTAAACTGCTCAATAATAACTTGAGAGTTTGAGTTTTGTGAGATTATAAAAAAAAAAAAGCCTTATGTTTTTCACCTAAGCTTTTGACTTTTTGTTTCCTTTCTTGTATTTTATTGGCTTGTTCAGAGATGTAGAGATGTGTTAGTATAAACTCAATGAAATTGATTGGCAAGTGTAGCCTACTTAATGGCAGTTTGAGTCAGCACTCTGATCAAAATTGAAAATTCTCTTTCTTAGGTAGTTTGATGTTGTTAAAATTTCGGAGGCTCTGGCTGGGCTAGCTTCACGGGCGGGTAACAGAGACGACCAGACACACGGCTGGGTAGGGAAGCTGTATTTCTTTATTCAGAAACAACGATTCACAAACTAAGACAAACTAATCACCAAACAGAACTCTGCTGTCTCTTTGCGGCGGCGCAAGCACTCTTTCTTTTTCTCTCGAACTCAGGAACCCTCTCCCTTACTCTCGAACTCAGAAACTCTCGCACCCTCGCACTCTCGAACTCCGGAACTCAGGAACTCTGTCACTGGGGAACTCAGGAACTCTCGGACTCAGGAACCCTCTCCCAGGGTCCCTTGGGGCGGGGCCAAACAGGCCCGCGAAATTAACAGGACTCATCCAATTCTCTTGGAGGGGGAGGGCTAGAACAAGCCAATGTAAAGCATACGACAGTTTGACTTTTCTCATAGAAGATATTTCTGTGTTGCTTATCAAATGCTTGATATTTAACTAAATGATTTCTGAGATTCCATAAGGCCTTACATGGGAATAGTCTCTTAAATAACTATAGAGAAGCTCTTAGAAACTTAAGTAGCTCTATCTAGAAAGTCCAGCACTAACCTTGAAACCAGCTTCTGTTGTTGCTGCTAAGGTCCTGCAGTTTTCTCTTTTGCCTATAGCAGTGTGTGTTCACCAGCCAGGCATCCTGCTTTCTGTTCACTAGTTTGGGCTCAGAACAGTAGTTTTTCTTACCACGTCACGGTTTTATGTACCGCAATCCACATTGTTTACCTTGATCCTTGGAACATCAGTTCAAAGAATTGCATAAATGTAAAGCTAAGGGTGTGCTTGCCTCATTTATCTGTTAGGTTGTCATAAAAGTCATGACTTTTTTTTTTGGCTTTTCTACATAAAAATGTGTCATCACGGGAGTCGGGTGGTAGCGCAGCGGGTTAAGCGCACGTGGCACAAAGCGCAAGGACCGGTTTAAGGATCCTGGTTCGAGCCCCCAGCCCCCCGCCTATAGAGGAGTCGCTTCACAGGCAGTGAAGCAGGTCAGCAGGTGTCTATCTTTCTCTCCCCCTCTGTCTTCCCCACCTCTCTCCATTTCTCTCTGTCCTATACAACAATGACGACATCAACAACAATAAAAACAACAAGGGCAACAAAAAGGAAATAAATATTTTAAAAAATTATTTTTAAATGTCATCAACTAACATTGAGGGTGTGGAATACACTACTTCTATCTTGACGGTCGATTGATTATGCTATTTGTTATTCAGATGTAGCCTTTTGTGTAAACATACATAATAATCTAAGTAGAGAAGGGGCTGGCTATTCACTCTGTTGCCTTTTTTTTTTTTTTTAAGATTTTATTTATTTATTCATGAGTAATGATAGAAAAAGAACCAGAACCAGATAGCACTCTGGTACATGTGCTGCTGGGGATTGAACTCAGGACCTCATGCTTGAGAGTCCAAAGCCTTATCCACTGCACCACCTCCTAGACCACCTTTTTATCTTTTTCCTTTACTAGAATATGGAAAATGGTAGAGTTGTGCTCTCTTCTCTTTCTCTGTCACTCTTTTCTCTCACAAAAAAGAAAAATGTAAAAACATACAAACAAAAAAGCTTCAAAGATAGAGGAGGCAAAAGAGGAGTTCAGAGCAATACATGGAGGGGGTAGGACTGGAAAGCATCTGGAAATGGACAGGCACAAGGCAGCGGGTCCCAGGCCCAGCCAGAGATCCAGTCCCACTGGAGAACTGCAAATGGGCTCCAGAACTGACCCTGATCATCTGTTGCCCTCACTGCTGTAATGAGCCAACCTGAGGGGGAAAATAATTTAATTTTCTTTTTTTAAATACCATTTAAGCCTCTCCTTCCCCCCACCCCCAAATAAATCAAAGCAATTTTTTTTCCCCCAGAGCAGTGCTCAGTTCTTACTTCTGGTAAGTGATAAAAAGTGAACCTGGGGCTTCATAATCTCAACCAAGTCATTTGGTATCATTATGCTTTCTCAACTCCCTCCCTTCCCCATCACCCACTCAGCCTTCTGCTTCCCTCCCTCCCTTCCTTCTTCCCTCCTCCCTTCCAGGATTATTACTGGAAACTTGGTTGCTTATAGGACTCTACTGTTCCTAAACCTTTTATGGGAAAGGGAGAGAGAAAAGAGATGGATGAGAAACAGGGAAAGGAGTGATACCAGCATCATTCCTCCACTGCTGATAAAGCTCCCCCACCCCTCCCCCTGTAGGTGGGGTTGGGACTTGTGCAGCTTACTGAACAAGCCTTCTCCTGGCCTCTCCCTTATTTGTAAAACAATTTTTTCTTTAAACTGCTTTTGTTGTATGTAAATTTTGGTGTTTTGTGCTTTTGTTTTTGTCTATTTCAAAGTATTTTAAAATTTCTTTCACAATTTCTTTTCTAATCATTTGTATTATTTGATCCCCAATACATCTGTATTTCCAAGGTTTTTGCTTGTTTGTTTTGTCTTTGTTCTTTGAAGAATGGGTATTTTGCTGTTAAGTAGACTAATATTATATTTTTAAAACTTATGTCTTTAAATTATATCTGTTGTAAGCATTATGTAATTAAACTATTTACTGCCTCAGAAAATTCCCAGAACCTGGAAAAACTATTTCTTTGTCTTTTTTTTTTTTAAAAATCCTTTTATTTAAAATTTGTGATTAATAATGGTTTAGAAGACTAATATTAGAGTATATTTCCACACTGTACCCATTTCTTTATTTTTTGCTAGTCTATTTAATTGTTTGTAACACCTTACCTGCAAGCAGTAGTGTTAGTTTATGTTTATTACTGGAAACTTGGTTGCTTGTATGACTCTACTGTTCCTAAACCTTTTATGAGAAAGGGAGAGAGAGAAGAGATGGATGAGAAACAGGGAAAGGAGTGATGCCTTCCATCTGTAAGTCACATGATCCTCAAAAACCTGAACTGAACTTCTAGTTCAACTTGTTCACCTCATGTTCCTACAGATCTAGTATGTTAGTTAGTGTGTGTTGAGTCGACAGATAAAGAATATAACATAGAATATAGTAAACCATGGTGTTTGTTTGTTTGTTTTTAAATACCAGAACACTGCTCAGCTCTGGTTTATGGTGGTGGAGGGGCATTGAACCTTGAACTTTGGAGCCTCAGGCATAACCATGTAAACCATGTTTTTCTAGGGAATTCTGTGATAACTTTTTTTTTTAATGCAGTTGCATCTATTGGGTGTTTTTTAAACAGATTTTTTTCTTTATTGGGGGATTAATGTTTTACATTCGACAGTGAATACAATAGCTTGTACATGCATAACATTTCTCAGTTTTCCACATAGCAGTACAGCCCCTGTACTAAGTCCCCTGTCATCCTTTTCCAGGACCTGGACTCTCCCCCCACCCACCCCAGAGTCTTTTACTTTGCTGCAGTACACCATAAGCAGATTTTGTTATCAAAGCTGAGATAGTGTCATGAAAGGGCTTTTCTGGGACTTTAGATGAATTTGTATCTGGTTTTCATACTCAATTAAAAAATAACACTGGGGGCCAGGTGGTGGTGCACCTGGTTGAACACATGTATTATAATGCGCAAGGACCCAGGTTCGAGCCCCTGGTCCCCACCTGCAGAGGGAACGCTTTATGAGTAGTGAAGCAGGGCTACACATGTCTCACTGTCTCTCTCCCTCTCTACCACTCCCCTCCCTCTTGATTTCTGGCTGTCTCTATCCAATAAATAAAGATAATAATAAATAAAAAAAGATTTTAAAAAGTTAAAAAATAACACTATTTTTCAGGCATATTAATGAGGATAAACGAAAAACAGAAGCTCAAAAGCAAATTTTTGATGTTGTTTATGAAGTGGATGGATGCCCAGTAAGTATGCACTTAGAAAAATTTTTTTTTTTATTTATTGGATAGAGACAAATTAAAAGGGGTGAGGGAGGGAGAGAGGGACACCTGCAGACCAGCTTCATTGCTCATGAAGCACCCCCCCTGTAGGTGGGGACCTGGGCCTTGCACCTGGGTCCTTGTGTATGGTAACATGTGCACTCAAGTGGGTGCACTACCACTTACCCTCCCAGTATTCGCTTTTTGATTGTCAGTTTTTCTTGTTATTTAAACTCTGGTTTTAATGTAGACATTCCTCGCACCACTTTAAATCACAACTTTTTAAAATGTTGCTTGCCACCAAGTGATGTCTCTTACTCAAATCTTTTTTTTAAAGATTTTTATCTATTTTATTAACGAGAAACATAGAATGAGAGAGAGAAAAAAACCAGACATCACTCTGGTACATGTGCTACCGGGGATAGAACTCAGGACCACATGCTTGAGAGTCTAATGCATCTGCTGTGCCACCTCCTGGACCACTCTTACTCGTATTTTCAACCTATACAGGCAAATCTTTTGTCTTCTCACCGAAGCTTGGTCCAGCGAGTTGAAACCATTTCTCTAGGTGAGCACCCCTGTGACAGAGGAGAACAAGTCACTCTCTTTCTCTTCAATGACTGCCTGGAGGTAAAGTTGCACTTAGCACCGCATGATAATACTGCTAACTTGTGTGACTTGCTTACCTGTTTCAATCCAAGCTTTTGACTGAAGTATGATGTATGCACAGTAAACTGGACTTAGTCACAGTATTGATTGTTTACTCCTATTAACAGAGTGTGCTTAAAAGAAAGCCTGGTATTATGACAGTAAGTTTCCCTTCGTTCATACCAAGCACAAACGAGAATTTATTTTCATGAAAATAAACATTTGGCTGAAGGATTTTAGGAACTTTTTGCTTTACATATATTAGTACAAGATTTATGAAATACTTAGGACTTTTTCATTTTGAGGTCTTAAGTAATTTCTAGCATCTCACCCAAAAATTCACTTGTGTTTAATGCAGTTTTGTTTTTGGGAAATTTGTGGAGATGATATTTTCCTTTGGTCAGTAATGTCACAGTACCCAAAGGTAAAGATAGCAGAAATGCTGTATGCAGTTGGTCCTCCTCCCACACGAGAAAGTCATAAAGCCCTCGCAGACGCCTCTGAACTGTTTTGCCCCCCCCCCCCATTGTGAACTTTAGCCTGTTTGGTTGTGCTTCATCTGAATTTACTTCCCTGTGGGCTTTTATCAGACTTGTTGCTTCTATTTTGTTTGCTTCCGTTAGAGTCTTTCTGCTTTCCTATAAAAGTCCGTAGGTCAACTGGCTCTATCAGATAGGTTAAGCTATTTATACGTCATTGAGAATCCATTCTCAGTTGTGGCTTACTTTAAAATCTTGGTTTGACTCATCCCCTTCAAAATCTGTGAAGTCTTTTATAATTGTCTCTCGACCTACCTTCCACTGCCATATCTGCCACCAGTCATGCCTTGTAGCTTCTGTATCATGTGAGAGCCTGGGCTTTCATTTCCTTTATCTTCCTGAACCCAGTGACGTTTTTCAAATTCAGTGAAAAGTTAGACATGTTTAAAATGGGTGAAAACCTATATTGACCTTTTAAATATGACAGGTGGCGTTTAATTGGAACTAATTCAGGATTTAAACATACATTTCTCTTTCTATAGTTTATCTCTGCTTTGAGGTTTTACATTGCTAAGTTAGCATTTGCATCATCAATATGAACAATTGTTAAGTCTTTCCTTTTTTAAAGTGAACCTTTATTTTGCTTAATAAGGTGTATTCAAGTGTTATAGTATAAACTGTTAATAGTCTTTATTGCTCATGTTCATTATGCTAATGGAATGTTTAATGCTTGACATGTGATATAGGTCTGCCTTGTCTTTCTGCTGCAGTGTTGCATGTTGTACTACTGGCTGCCTTATGATCCCTTTCCATTAGCCAACCCAGAGTGGAGTGCATTCTTTAGTCTCACTTTGTCGATTTCTTTCATGCTTTTAATGCATTGTTTAGTTAACTTCTTCAGTGCTCCTATTTCTCTGCAGTCCATAGTATGAGCATCAGAATCATTCTTGTGTTAATCACCCCTTACTCCTCAGTGGCTTGCCCTGGGTCTGAGATAATTACAAATTCTCTTAAACTGAAATCAATTATCTTTTGAACCCAAGACAGATCCAGGGTAACCATTCCATCTGCTGAATTTAAGCTTTCCATGTTTTTGTTTTGTTCTTTATTCTTGTTACATCTCACAGTGCTTCTAAGCATTTTCATACCTCTGGGACCTTTTGCATGGATCCCGCCCTTGACTTTTGAACTGTTTTTTAAACATGGACACTTGTTTGTTGGTTTGTTTGTTTATTACCAGAGCACTGCTCAACTCTAACTCATAGTGGTGTAGGGGATTGAACCTGGGACTTTGGAGCCTCAGGCATGAGAGTCTCTGCATAATCATTATGCTCTCTGTTTCTCTCCCCGCCCTGGCCCCACCCTAAACAGGGACATTTCTGCTGCCTTCTTAACATCTAGGAATTTTTCATCAGTGGATGACTGTGACTGTGAGTCTTATTGCAGTACTTCTTCAGTGACTAACACTCAAATGAGCTATATAGAAAACTATGTGCTTAGTGTCTTCTACGTAAGTATTGGTCTTTAATTCATTACTGACTGCCCCCCTTCCTTTCTTCCTTTTCATACGTAACCAGATAGCAAGAAAACGACATAAAGTTATTGGCACTTTCAAGAGTCCTCCTGGCCAGGCCCGACCCCCAGCTTCTCTTAAACATATCCATCTAATGCCTCTTTCTCAAATTAAGAAGGTGCTGGACATCAGAGAGACTGAAGGTAAGCTTATTTGAGAAACTGCTAGGTGAATAAAATGGTTATGTTTGTTGTAGGTTTATTTATTCTCATTCCTGCCCCCTAAACACACTGATAAATTGTCCTTAATGGGGCTGGGTGGTGGCGCACGTGGTTGAGTGCACATGTTACAATGCGCAAGGACCCAGGTTCAAGTCCCCGGTCCCCACCTGCAGGGGGAAAGCGTCACGAATGGTGAAGCAGTGCTGTAGGTGTCTCTCTTCCTCTCTATCCCCCCTTCCCTCTTGATTTCTGGCTGTCTCGATCCAATAAATAAATAAAGATAATTTGAAAAAAAAAATCCTTAACTTTGATTAGTTTTGGCAAAGTAATTGTTCTTATATTTTTATCACAGCTCTATCTCTAGTACCCATTAGCTGTTGTGAATAATGCTATGAACAATGAAATGCATGCATCCTTTTAAATTAGTATTTGAAAATAAAAAAAAATCATTTATTTTTAATTATCAGATAGAGACAGCCAGAAATCAAGAGGGAAGGAGAGAGAGACAGAGAAACACCTGCAGCAAAGCTTCCCCCTACAGGTGGGGCCTGGGGGTTTGAACCCAAGTCCTTACACATTGTAACATATGTGCTCAACCAGGTGTGCCACCACCTGGCCCTGAATATTTTTTATAATTGCCCCCCCTCAGGTAAAAATAAAATAAAATAGAATAAAAATGGAATTAAAAAGCTCTGGCTGATGGTGATGCTGGGGATTGAACCTGGGACCTCAGAGCCTCAGAGTCTTTTTTGCATAAACATTATGCTCTCTCCCCTACTCTTAAATTAGTGTTCTATAAGAAATAATATAAGAAGACTTGAGCAGCAGTTTTAGTACTCTCTTTATTCAGGTGTCACATTACAGATTAATTAAAGGTTACCTGGTACATTTTTTAAAGTCATCTCCATGGGGGGGTGGTTGTAATTAGATGAGACTTTACTGTTTAAAATAGATTCTGATTTAGCATACTATTCATAAAACACTAATAATCTTATTTTTTGGGCAGCTTACTTCTTTGAATTTGATTTTAGTGGGCTGAGTTACTGAATTCTTAGAAGCCTCATCAGAAAGGACTTACTCAGTGCCGTGGAAAGTACTACTTACAGTAGTGTTGCTTTCTCATATGGTACTTACAATTATGTCTTTTTTTTTCTTTAATATTTATTTCCTTTTGTTGCCCTTGTTTTATTGTTGTAATTATTATTGTTGTCGTTATTGATGTCATTGTTGTTGGATAGTACAGAGAGAAATGGAGAGAGGAGGGGAAGATGGGGAGAGAAAGATAGACATCTGCAGATCTGCTTCACCGCTTGTGAAGTGACTCCCCTGCAGGTGGGGAGCCGGAGGCTCAAACCGGGATCCTTATACCGGTCCTTGCGCTTTGCGCTACTGTGCGTTAACCTGCTACACTACCACCCGACTGCCTACAATTATGTCTTTCCAGTGTTTCAACTTGATATGGTAATGTTCTTTGTCTAAATTAAGAGTAGATGAAAAGTGGGGATGGGATACGGAGCTCTGGCAGTGGGAACTGTGTGGAGTTGTACCCCTCTTTTATGGTTTCGTCGGTGTTTCCTTTTTATAAATAAATTTAAAAAATTAAAAATAGAAAGGATAGGAACAAAAGGCAATTTCTTTTGGAATTTTGTAGCTCTGAGAGTAATTTGTGTACACTTTTCAAGGAGTAGCACTAAATTTTTGTGATTATTCTGGAACCCTAGATTGCCACAATGCCTTTGCCTTGCTGGTGAGACCACCAACAGAACAGGCAAATGTGCTGCTCAGCTTCCAGATGACGTCAGAGGAGCTTCCAAAAGAAAGCTGGCTAAAGATGCTCTGCCGACACGTAGCCAACACCATTTGTAAAGCGGATGCCGTAAGTTCTAGTAGCTCCGTTGTAATGAAAATTTGAAACTTAGACTGTGACTTGTAGCGAGTTGCTTTTCCCTTCAGACTAAATGTGTGTTCACTTTTCTCATCTCAGCCTCATAAATGTAAATCCTACTGTGAGCATATGATTCTTTATTTTACACAGGTTAAAGCATAGACATTTGCGGAAACTGTACTGAGTAAAGTTCCGTGACTCCCCAGAGGCCAGGTGGTTTGTAGTAGATCTTGGAAGAGACAGGTAGTAGTAGATGTGTTCAGATCCCTTCATTTCTTGTGCAGATAGCACAGGTAGAGTAGAATGCAGTGACAAGTAACTCCCCAGTACAGTATTGCTATTACTGAGATGGTCTGTTTATCATTATTTAATCTGGCCTTGAAAGACATAGAGCTACATTTACTATGGTTTATAGAGGAGATTGGATTCGATTAAACTCCTCTACTTGTTGAAACAATTAACAGACTTTTTGTAGTCTGAAAGCAAGTTATAAATAAAGGTTGATTTGGTCTATAAAAAGTTTCGTAAAGGAAAATGCACTGCAGGTATGTGCAGCAGAATGCTGGCTAGAAAAAAATAATAGAGCTTACAAAAGCACTCATTTCAGGGAAAGGTGCCCTTCATACATAGTTTTAGGTATCTATATATAGAGTGGATCTATAAATAAAGTAGGATTACCTATTGTCATGCAGTTTTCATGCTGTCAGACTAGATGGCTAAAGTATTCCTTTTATATTTATGGCCACGTCACCAAAATCTAAAGAGTTAATGGGAAATTTTCCTTAACCTAAAATCTATTGATTTAGGAGCACAAGACAGACAGTAATATTAGAAGAAACGGAAAACATTCACAAAGGGAAATGAGCCACAAGATGGCAGCAAACATTTAACTTTGTTCCCGTTCATGCTGTCCTAAATCACAAAAATTTCTTAAGGTCATGCAATTTTGTTCTAAAGCATTGTTTGTAAAATTTAGATATCCAGGGACTTTAATTGAGCCCTTCCCCTCAGGAAATAAAGTCCTGAGTCAGTGTCCTTTTTATAACATCTGCCATGGTGTGGGCAATGAGTCTATCTGTTTATATGTACTATCTTGTGTATACGTGTATCCACCCATACAGAAGATGCAAGAGGCATAAAATCTCTGGCTTTGATTCATAGTCCTTGTCCTATATTATTATTTTTGTTTTTCACTTTCTGGGATCTGTCCAAGAGTTTGCTTTAATAAATAAAGATTGATTTAGTTTGCAAAAAGAGAATTCAACAGAAGAGAATATAGTGCTAGTGTATGCAGCAGAATGCTGGCTAGAACAAATGAGAATGGAGAGAGCTTGAGCTACAAAGCATACAGAACTCTTCTTTGACTTGGGTGAAATAAGCACAGTTTTGTTCTCTGTATATAAGACTGAAAGAAAATAAAATCTAACCCAATCTCATCATTTTACCCAAGAACCTAATCAATGGCAGAACCAATGCTTGAACCTAGGTCTCAATCTCTCTTTTTTTTTTTTTTTTTTTGGCTAACCCAGGGCCCCTCACATATGTGGTGTCACTGCTCTGGACCGCTTTTCATTCAGATAGAGATGGAGAGAGACATTACAGCTTCAGAGCTTTCTCCACTGCCACAGCATTTCCCATGTGGTGCTGAGGCTCAAACTTCGACTTTTTATGTAGCAAAGTGCCCCCAGCCCCATCCAGTGAAGTCTCCAGCCCCAAGAATAAGCTACCCTTATTCTTGAGTAAACCTTCTTGATAGTTTCTCTCCTTTCTGAATATGATGCCCTACATTCTGTTTGGTTTAGAATGAGATCAGAGTTGTTTTTTAAAAAAATTTGGGGGGTCGGGCAGTGACGCAGTGGGTTAAGCGCATGTGGCACAAAGCGCAAGGACCAGCATAAGGCTCCTAGTTCAAGCTCCCAGCTCCCCACCTGCAGGGGAGTCGCTTCACAGGTGGTGAAGCAGGTCTGCAGGTGTCTGTCTTTCTCTCCCCCTCTCTGTCTTCCCCTCCCCTCTCCATTTCTCTCTGTCCTATCCAACAACGAACAACATCAACAATGGCAATAATAATAACCTCAACGGGGCTACAACAACAAAGGCAACAAAAGGGGGAAAAATGGCCTCCAGGAGCGGTGGATTCATGGTGCAGGCACCGAGCCCAGCAATAACCCTGGAGGGAATAAAAAAAATTAATATTTATTTATTCCTTTTGTTGTCCTTGTTGTTTTTTATTGTTATAGTTATTGCTGTTGTTGATGTTGTTGGATAGGACAGAGAGAAATGGAGAAAGGAGGGGAAGACAGAGGGAGAGAAAGAGAGACCTGCAGACCTGCTTCTCCCCTTGTGAAGTGACTCTTCTGCAGGTGGGGAGCCGGGGAATTGAACTGGGATCCTTATGCCAGTCCACGCTTTGCGCCACATGTGCTTAACCCGCTACCGTCCGACTCCCAAGATCACAGTTTTTATCTGTTGAGGCTATCTCCTCAAAATGCTTAGACATGAATCTTTGGTTTCTGCTAACATCTTTTAATTGCATGGTCCATGTAGTGTGAGGTTCGGTGATATATTTTATCTCTTCAGAGTGCTTAGACATGTATTTTTGGTTTCTGCTAGGATGTAACTTTTAATTGCATTGTCCATGTATTCTCTGTGTCCTCTGGTGACTTTTCTGAATTCCTATTTAAATTTCTAACTTCTAATGTTGAATAATGTTGAAAGTTTAATTTTATTAACAAATGAACTTGAGCAGAGTTACTACTTCCCTTGCTTTGAATAGATTAAAAACAACTTAAATGTCATATGCTGTAATCCAGTGTTCTCACACTCGTGGTTTTTTTTTTTTTTTATACATTAAAAATCAGACTTATCCTCTACCTTTATCATATCACTGGTGGCTGCTTTTGAGCAACAGTCTTCCTTATTAATTTTTAAAGCTATCAATAGAAATTTAACTAGTGCAGGATATACTAGAGAGAGATAATAAGTTAGAAGAGTTTATGTGTGAGAGCCAATAAGATTTATAGAGATGGTTGGGGAGACAGCAGACTGGTTCTGCAAACAACTTAGATGCCTGAGGGTCTAAAGCCCCAGGTATGTATGTATGTATGTATGTATGTATGTATGTATGTATGTATAAATTAATTAAGTGTATCAAATTCATCTTTAAAATCATAACTGCTCTGTGTGTGTGTTTTTTTTTTAGCCAAACATAAATTTAAACTATAGATATCCTTTGGGAGTGTTTTAATTTGATCACATCTGAAGCTCTAAACTGTACACATGATGATAGTTTGATTTAATCACTAAGGCATTGGGAACAGCAGAGGAGCACTGTCTCTGTGAGGGGCGGAGCTTAGGGCAAGGGCTCCAGGTAGCTGCTCACAGATGGGCTTAGTGTCTTAGGATATAGAAATGCTAGAGAATTTCCTGTGGTTCAGTACTTGTGAGTATACTTCTAAAGTCTATACCAAGGCTTACTGTCTTTTGAGGTGAATAACTGTGTTTCTCAATGGGAGGAATTGATGACTCCATTTATTTTAAAGCCAAAAGGATCTGTGTTCAGAATTAGTATATGTGAACTTGGGGCTGATGGAGAACGGATCCTCCTAAGCTTCTTTTATACTTGAGATGAAGTGGTTAAGTCACAAGAGTGCTTTTAGAATCATCAGTGTATTATAAAAATGAGCTTTGTGGCATAAATAGAGATGTCATAAGGTAGTAAGACTTTATTATTATTTTTTTGAAGAGTAAATGGGAACTATTAATGAGTTTAAAAGTAATAGAGAAAAGGCCCCCAAGACTTGAGTATCTCTTTATTAGCATCTGCTTAGGATGTTAAATATCTAGGATCTTCATTACATTTTTTTTTCCACAAAAATTTAAACACTCAGAATTTACTTTCCATATATACATTAATAGAATTTGCATCTAAACATGTAATTCAAGAGATAAGGTTATCAGTGTGTTGACTTTTCTTCAGGCTATAATTTTTTTTCCTGTAATTTAAATTGAAATATATTTGCACTCAAAGAACATATACTGCAGTAAACTATTTATCCATCCCACTAGTCTGTACTTTCAAAGGTGACACTGCACTGCTTTTGATACAGTCATAATCTTTTCAAACGTATAAGCATAGACATGTACATTTTTTTAGATTTATTCTTGAATAATTTTCTTAAAAGTGAAATAATTCAGCTACTTAAATTGTGTCCTATATTATTTCGTATATAGGGAAATCTGATACAAGTATGTTGATTTTTTTTTTTTGTAGCCACATTTAATTCTCATTATTTCTAATTGTTTTCCACCCAGTTTTATTAATTTTTTCAGAAAAATGTCCTAAGTTTGCCGATTTAGAATGAACACTGATAAGTCAGTTTGTAGTTTAAAAACAAAACGTAGTAAAGTTTGGATTTTTTCCTCCACACCTAGCAACATAAGTTCCTGTCTATAAATAGTTATAAAATAGTGTTTGTCCTTTGAAAGGAATCAAAATGAAATGAAGTTAAAATTGAAAATGAAATAAATGTCATCACACTGAAGTTACTATTGTGCTTAGTTTATGTTGTCATACACACACCACTAGAAAATGGCCATCCCTCTGCTTCGAGATGTAGATAATCCCATGAATGAGAAGCCCCACCAGCGTGCGAGGACACAGACCTGGCCTGGCTCTGGCCATGCTGTTAACTGCTTTGTGTCTCATTGACTGGCAAGAGTCAATAACTTAGTCAAAGCTAGCTTATACACAGAAGTTCTTACTGAATTTCAGGATGGATGAGTTGCATACTTTCTGATTTCTGATCATTGTTACTCTAGGAACTCTTGATATCATAAGTTCAGAACTTTTAGTTTAGAATACTGGATGTTAATTGAGGGGAATAGGTAGATGTCTAAATTTTAGAGGTTATTTCAAAGAAACTGGGTTTAATACTTAGGCTGACTTTATACTTGGGCATTATGTCTCTAAATTTTTTACTTCTTTGCTCAGGGTTGTTAGTAAGAATATGTACATCTGAGACATATATGTCTCCTGTAGTTTTTTTTTTTTCTTTGTCTTTGCAGTGTAAACTATTTACCAAGTGTATTGTTTATCAAGTATATTTGAGTAGATATTATGTTAAGTATATAAAAAAATGTTGAGTGGTTTCACTTGTAAATTGTCTTTGTGTGTACGAGCTTAAAGCTCTCACTTTAGAAATAGTTGTGCCCCATCTGCAGGGGGTTAGCTTTCTGAATGGTTGAGTAGTGCTGCAGGTGTCTCTTCCTCTCTCCTATTACCTCTCACTCTTTCCAAGATCAAAAAGAAACGACTTTCATTTTTATCTGTAAAATTAAAACAATACAGTATTTAAATCTTGGTGTCTTTTTAAATGGTATTAAAAGCATTGTTTTCTGTTTGTTTTTTATAACAGGAAAATCTTATTTACACGGCTGATCCAGAAACCTTTGAAGTAAATACAAAAGACATGGATAGCACTTTGAGTAGAGCATCTAGAGCAATCAAGAAGACTTCCAAAAAGGTGAGGTGAGATTATTAGTTAGCATATCTGCAAATTGTATTTTTTTCAGTCTATTAAAATAGGATTGCTGGGGGGCTGGGCAGTAGTGCAGTGGGTTAAGCATACATGGCACAAAGTGTAAGGACCAGCTTAAGAATGCCGGTTCAAGCCCCCAGCTCCCCACTTGCAGGGAAGTCTCTTCGCAAGCAGTGAAGCAGGTCTGCAGGTGTCTATCTTTCTCTTCTCCTCTCCGTCTTCCCCTCCTCTCTCAATTTCTCTCTGTCCTATCCAACAACAACAGCCATAACAACAATAACAACAACCATAATAAGGGCAACATAATGGGAAAAATAGCCTCCAGGAGCAGTGGGTTCCTAGTGCTGGCACCGAGCCCCAGTGATAACCTGGGAGGCAAAAAAACAAAAAAAGGATTGCCATAAACACTACTATAAAGGTAGTCTATAAAACAAAGGCTTTTCTTCATCTTCTTCCTCATCTTCCTCCTCTGTCTCTTCTTTCTCTTCTTCCTCTCCTTGGAAATGGTCCACAGAGTTAGTTAATTGAATATGTTCAGTGACTTTTTTGGCATTATAATTATAACTTGCCCCTCCCATTTTTCTTCCAGTGTTACTTCTATGCACTAAGCAACCGGAGAAATACATGGAATAAATGTACTATGCATGCTTAAGAATCACTCAGATATTTTAAATTTGTTTATTAGGTAACTGGTTATAAATGTCCAGTTTCTCACGTGCTCACAGTGTGCCCCAGTCAATGAGAAATAAAGCAGTTGGTAGTATAACAGTTCGGTGACAGCCCCCTAGAAGGCCCCCAGGCCTGCAGTCTGAAAACAGTCCACTGTTTTCACTGAGCCTCACTTGCTTTGTTTGTATACTCCTGTGGGTGAGGCCATTCTGTATTTTCATTTTATGTGAATTCCTTCAGTATTTCTTGTAGGTCTGGTTTATGGCGATAAAGTCTTCTCACTTTTGCTTATCTGTAAGACACTTTATCCCTCCTTCAAACCCATTTGATAATCTAACAGAATAAAGTACTCTTGGGTGGGGATCTTTCTTTTCCATTTAGACCTCAGAACATATCCTGCCAGTCCTTGGAGTTTCTGTGGAGAAGTAAACTGCTAGTTAGTCTTATCAGGTCTCCTATACAAGTGACGTGTTGCTTTTTTTTCTAGCAGCTTCAGAATCCTCTCTGTCTCTGACCTTTGCCATTTTAATAACTGTGTCCCTTGGTGAGTTTAGGTGTGGACTCATTTTTCTTAATATCTTTGAGCTTCTTGAAACTAGGAGGATCTATATCCCATCATTGGGGAAGATTTTCAACTATTCTTTCTTAAATTTTGTTCCTTTCTCCTCTTCCTTGTTACCCCTACAATGTCTTATTGTTCTTCATGTTGTCCCATAACTCTCATATATTATTTTCATTTGTTTCAGTGCTTTTTTCTTTTTGTTCCTTTTTAGGGGGCATAGCTTCTTCTACCTTATCTTCTTGTTCTCTACGTGATTCTCTGACTTCTGTCTTCCTGCAGGTGTTGCTTTCGTCTCCCCCTACACTCCCACGGTGTGTGTTTTGTTTTCTGTGTCACTGTACTTTTCATTACTCTTATTTACTGTTGTGAATCTTTCTATAATCTCCCACATTATTTCTCTGAATTCGTTGCAGTTGTCTTCCGTAAATCTCATTTCAGTCGGCCTGCTTTGGGTTCTTCATCAGGAGGTTTAGAGAGCTCTGTTGAATGTGGGGCTTTCTTCAAGCTGCTGATGGGTTCATCATTGCAGGCAGATGTTTTCTTCTAACCACTTTTAACTGCTTGCACTTGCCACGTGGCTTAAGTGGTTTAAAGCTTTTGTTTCCGGGGCAAGGGAGAGACAGCATAATGGTGATGCTTAGAGACTCTCATGCTTGAGGGTTTGAGGTCCCAAGTTCAGTCTCCCACAACACCATAAGCCAGAATTGAGCAGAAAAAAAAATTAAAAAAAAAAAAAGACTATCTGTTTCTCTTTCTCTGGATGGTCCAGTGGACTGATAGAGGCAGCCTTGGATCAGGCTACCAGCAGCTTTGGAAACCACCAGCTGCTCAGTGGGGTTGGTGAAGAGAGCCCATCAGGGAGGTGACTACAGAGACTTAAGCCTGCCTGGGCAGAGTGGGGCCAAGCTGGGGACACATTTTTATTTAACTTTGTTGTTCATTTATCTCATCTTCAGCCACAGTTCTTTTCTTTCTTCTTTCTTTCTTTTTTTTTTTTATTTTGCTACCCTGCAATAAAACCTTTATTAACATTTTAAACAGATTTAGCTATTACTGAAATTGGAAAATTCTTTTTTTTAATTTAATTTTTTATTTATAAAAAGGAAACATTGATTAAACCATAGGATAAGAAGGGTACAACTTCACACAGTTCCCACCACCAGAACTCTGTATCCCATCCCCTCCCCTGATAGCTTTCCTATTCTTTAACCCTCTGGGAGTATGGACCTAAGGTCATTGTGGGATGCAGAAGGTAGAAGGTCTGGCTTCTTTATGTAATTGCTTCCCTGCTGAACATGGGCATTGACAGGTCGATCCATACTCCCAGCCTATCTTTCTCTTTCCCTAGCGGGAAGGGTTTTGGGGAAGCGGAGCTCCAAGACACATTGGTTGGGGTTGTCTGTCCAGGGAAGTTTGGTTGGCATCATGCTAGCATCTGGAACCTGGTGGCTGAAAAGAGAGTTAACATACAAAGCCAAAGAAATTGTTGATTAATCATGAACCTAAATGCTGGAACAGTGCAGATGAAGAGTTGCCGGGGGGGGGGGGGAGTCCTCCATTTTGTAGATACCTAGTAGGCATATTTTAGTTATATTCCAAAGGGTCTGTGGCTATACTAGATTGTTTTTTTTGTTTTGTTTTGTTTTTGTTTTTGTTTTTTTTGTCTGAGCCTGAAATCTGATATGCAGGTGGATCCAAATTATTGTCTGGGGAGGTAATGTCATGGCTGGCAGAAGGACCAGAAAGCTGGGTCAGGGAAGAGAGTAGTTCCTAAATATGGGAAAGGTGTATAAATATTGTTGACTGTAAACCCCATCAATTTGATGTGATCTGGGGCCCATATTCAGCTTAGGAGCCTATGTGACCTCTGCATCCCTGTAGATTTGAGCTCACATTCTATGGTCATAAGTAGGAACGTTCCAAGCTCCCAATATCAGGACCCATATTCCTCAGGTGTATCCTCCCTTTGGAGGATGGCACATTCTCTACCATTGTTGATCCAAGTTGAGGGCAAGGTCCTATGGGGGCCCACAAAGGGGTCTATTGTGTTGTTCCTGATAGGAATGACCAATTATAGTGAAGAAAGGCATTTATCGAGGTCTAGGCCCATCATGTCTGGGAATCCCCAGGACTCCCTGAATTAGGGCCCCAGCTGATGAGGTCGCCTGATAGTGACTAAAGAGTCATCGTTAAAGTATGCCAGTCTCTTGCCCTTATTCAGCTTTTGCAGTCCTTTTGATGAGGTTAGCTTTGGAGTGAGTGAGAGAACTGTAACCGGAAGTAGGTGAGTAGGGTATCTAAGTCCAAGTAGACACTATTTCATTATGAACTTGATTCTCACTACAGACTAGTGTGTATATTTGCTTTCAGGTATATATTTTGCCCTAATTCATGGATACATGTGAGCATATGCAGTATCTTACAGGACCTGGTCTATATCTAGGTTTTGGGATTTTGTTAGGAAGTGAACCTCCAGGAAAGGTCTCACCCGAGTAATGAGGAGGGTGAACATTGACATACCATGCCTGATGTCTCTGGACACAGTCTGAAGTGAAGCATGCTGAGATGGTGAAATTGAAAACTTGTAAACTTAAATCGGGACAAATGGCGAGAGTGCAGAGTAATACCATCATCAGCCACTATAAGTGCAGGACTGAAAAATTAACAACCCCCTTCATCCAGCCTCATTTCTATGCGGGTTTTTCCATGTATATTATAGTTTTTGTTGTGATGGCAACAAAAGAGAAAAGGGCTTGCTAGTCTTATCATCTAGGCCAGAAATCTCTGTCCTGATCTTTATATTTCATTCTTCTAATGACAAAGCTAATTTTCTTACTACTTAACTAAGGTGTGGGAGCTACATAAGCATGTTGACAATGGGCTTTTTAGAAATGGCACTAGAATGTGTTTCATCTTCGAACACCTCAGCACCTAGTATGCACAAAATATAACAGAGAAACATGGGCCATGTGATGGTGTACCTGGTTGAGTACACATCTTACAGTGCTCAAAGACCAAGGTTCGAGCCCCTGGTCCCCACCTGCAGAGGGGGGAACCTTTGGAGTGTTGAAGTAGTGCTGCAGGTATCTATCTGTCTCCCTTTGTCTCCCTACCCTCTCGATTTCTGACTGCCTCTGTCTAATAAGTAAATAAAGATAATAATAACATTTAAAGAAAAACATTATGAATGACTAAAATCAATTCACCTACCCAGTAAAGAAATCAGGAGATAGAGAAAAAGATGACACAGATTCTTGCAGAATCAGGTAAGAACCCAGGTTTGTTTCCTCAGAACAGGTTTCCTTCCTTTTTTTCCTTCCACTGGGCTGTCATGTGTGAGCACTCTGGAGTATTCTACATTTTTCTCACTTTTGTCTAAAAAGATTCAAGTTCTTCATTTATTATAGAAGAAATTTTGGTACATTTTGTTTGTTTATTTTTACCTTGCTTAAGTATAGTCATTCTTACTAATTGCATTAGACTTCTGTAGATTTACTTACTAGACTTACTTAACTACAACTTCTCTTTAACTCCAGGTTACAAGAGCATTCTCTTTCACCAAAACACCAAAAAGAGCTCTACGGAGGGCTCTTATGTCATCTCAGAGCTCGACGGAGGGAAGAAGTTCTCCCAGCAGTGACAAGCATGTGATAAGTCGTCTGTCTAGCACATCATCATTAGCTGTAAGTGACTGAGACTTATCAGCAAAATGACTTCCTCCCAGTCATGGAGTCAGTATGGAATTTAGCTGTTTAATAAAGATGGATATCTCTCTTTCTCTAAACTGTCTCTAAACATCTAACTTCTACTGACTATAAGCAATTGAGAACAGCTCACTTAATGAACCAAAGATAGACTTAATATATCATTTTTGTCTGGTCTGAAATTTTATTTGAATTGAGATATATCCTAAATTCCTAAAGAGAAGAAACATGTTTCAGGCTGCTATGTCTGTTTTCTAACCAGAATTGTAATGATCCATTTACACAGATTGACTCCAATAATATAGGATGCTGAGCTTACTGCTTTTACTATCTCTGTGATAAATAGAATATTTGAAGCAGTGAACTTCATAGGGCTCTAAATTCATGTATTTATTTTAATTGTTTCCTGAACAACACAAATACCAAACCATGTCTCAATTGTCAATAGTTGATTGATATTAGGAAGATTTATAACATTTATTCTACCACTAAGTATAATATTTGTCCTTTGTAAAAGTATTCACGTATCCTACGAAAGATGCAAAGAACAGTAACTGTCACTTCTGACCTCTATGTCCTTTAATAAGTTTATTGTACTTTTACCCCAGTTTGCAGATGAGTCCTTATCCTAGAGCATTAGTGTAAGGATTAAATGTGTATTTGTAAACACATACTCATGTGTATATATGGCATGATTCACATGCCAGGAGGCTGTTTGAATAGTGGGTAAGAGCATTTGAACTCGGGGGTTTGAATCCTGGCCTTGCTCTTTGTAGCCATATAACTTCTGGAAAATTATTAAGGAACTCTATTTCAGTTTTACCATCTGTGAAATGAATCACAAGTAGTCGTTTAAGGGTTAATAAGATAATGTATGTGAAGGTCTTAGAATAGTAACTAACATATCATGAGTGCCCTAGTACCTACTAGTATCTTACCTCATATAAAATATACAGAGAAAACACATAATGCCCAGTAACTTGTTTTTAGTAGTTCAGAATTTAGTTAATGCAGCAAAGAGTTAGCACTACTATAAGTGTGTGTACAGACAGAAATAGAGAGGGAAGGAGGTAGAGAAGCCTGCAGTACAGCTCCACCACTTATAAAACTTCCCTTCTGCAGGTGGGACCTGGGGATTGAACCCACGTCCTTGAACAGTGGTAATGTATGCTCTCTGCCAGGTACATCACCTCCCAGCCTCCAGTATATCTGAAACGAGATATATTCTAAATTCCTAAAGGAATTTGAGTTGACTGTCACCAAGTGGGAGAGGTATTCGAAGATGAAACACATTGTAGTGCCATTTCTAAAAAGCCCATTGTCAACATGCTTATGTAGCTCCCACACCTTAGTTAAGTAGTAAGAAAATTAGCTTTGTCATTAGAAGAATGAAATATAAAGATCAGGACAGAGATTTCTGGCCTAGATGATAAGACTAGCAAGCCCTTTTCTCTTTTGTTGCCACCACAACAAAAACTATAATATACATGGAAAAACCCGCATAGAAATGAGGCTGGATGAAGGGGGTTGTTAATTTTTCAGTCCTGCACTTATAGTGGCTGATGATGGTATTACTCTGCACTCTAGCCATTTGTCCCGATTTAAGTTTACAAGTTTCCAATTTCAGTAATAGCTAAACCTGTTTAAGATGTTAATAAAGGTTTTGTTGCATGGTAGCAAAAAAAAGAAAGAATGAAATATGGGCAAAGAAACTTACATATATATATATATATATATATATATATATATATTTCTTTATTGGGGAATTAATGTTTTACATTCGACAGTAAATACAATAGTTTGTACATGCAGAACATTTCCCAATTTTTCATATAACAATACAGCCCCCAGTAGGTCCTCTGTCACCCTTCTTGGATCTGTATTGTCCCCACCCACCCACCCCAGTGTCTTTTACTTTGGTACAATATGCCCTTAAGTATATATTAACACCGACACAAAGACAGTAACAAGTCATGAAAATCGTAACTGTTCAGAAGACTGCCCCTTGTTTACTTCCTGCACCGATAGTAATTATTTTAATAGTACTTTTCCAAATTTTATAAGAAAATTAATGTTTCTGTAGTGTAAATAATAAGTAGCTAGACTATCTTTAAGACATTCATGTCATCTTCTCAGCTGCTTATTTCTGTTCTAGCAGATCACCCAGTCTGTTTCCACAAGCAATATAATGGGACAAGCTAAGCATGTTTGTATTCAGCGCTCAAACTCTACTGGTGAGCGCTTTCAGAATTCCTGGTTTCCATCTAGACGCCGTTCCTCCTCACCAAGTAGTTGTTCAGAGATACTAGGAGATACTGAGTTTTCCCATTTCAAAAAAAGTTCTGTCCAAGTCATCTTTGGCATTTGTGAAGAATTAGGAGATGTGCCAGCCACTAGTGGAAACAAGCCTCCTGAAGCTTAATGTGAGCTGATTAGCTGTTTGGCATTTGTGAAAACAGGAAATACTCTTTCTCTCGTGAATCACTTACTAGGTGGGCGGGGATGTTGGAATCTACAACTTTATAGCTGCTTTGAAGTCACAATAACTTAGTCTTAATAGCGTTTCATTGCATATTGGCACATAAAAATATTTTTGCTGGATAATATATGCTTCAGTTCAGGGGGGGAAATGAGTTCTATTAGAAATTGTCTTATTTATGAAAATGATCATTTGGAGTAGTAATATTTGTCATGTAAAGTGGATTTATATTCTAGATCTGAGTCTTAATTTTCGATTTATGGCAAATCATAAAAATTTCACCTGAGGAAAATGTGAACTTTTATAGTATCGACTTAAATCACCACCTTGTACCACTTGAATGATAGTACTTTACCAACTTAGCTCTTTAAACTTCAGTCTTGTATATGAGAACTTCTGGCCAGCTGTAAGTCAGCTCTGAGTTTACAGTTGGCCAGTCATGTATGCTAAAATAAAATAGTGCTTATTTTTGTAATTCATTTTGGTTTATAGCCACTCTTGGGTATTTTTAAAAAATATTTTTGTGCATGTCTCTTTGTTGTGATAATTCTTATTATTTTTAACATTGACCTCTGAAACAGTAAATGTAGATACCTTAGTCACTTAGTGACAGCTTGGTCAAATTTGTAAAGTCTCCCTTTATACCCACCCCACCCCCCCAAAAAAAAAAGGAAAAAGGAAAAACACCACACACAACCCAAAATGTTTAATAATAGCATATATACTTCCTGGATTCATGGGAGAGATCCAGTAAAACTGAATAATGTGTCAGCCACTATCTTAAATAACTGTTCCAGTTTTATATGGAGCAGCAGAATTAGATACAAACAGGTAGCATATAATGTAATCTTTCTTTAGGAATCAGTTTTACATTAAGAAAAGAATGGCCTATGAATTTCACGATTAAAAAGAAGCTAGCTAAGACCTAGAAGAGACCTTGGCATTCGGGATCCCAAGTTCAGGCCCTATCACCACCATATGCCAGAGCTGAGTATTACTCTGGATTCTTCTCATCTTCTGTATCTAATAAAAAAAAAAAAAAAAAGACTGAGCTGTGCTCTGGTAAAATAAATAAAGTAATAATAAGTAACCTAGCCTAGAATTTTTAACCTCAAAAGTAGGTCTGTTAAGTCATATTTGTAATGGTCTGAATTATTAATGTTTTTTACAGATACTAGGTTCTACATCTAGCTGTAATAGATAATGTATTCCAGATTTAATTCACGTGGTTAACTAAAGTATCCATTGTTTATCTTTATAGGGAATTCCATCTCCCTCCCTAGTCAACCTGCCTTCCTTTTTCGAAAGAAGAAGTCATACTTTAAGTAGATCTACAACTCATTTGATATGAAGCTTAAAGAAGTCTTACTCAAATAAGAAACTGACTTAAATGGTACTTGGTACTAGCTGGAAAGAAGATAGGTAACACTAAAATATGCTATTTGATTTTTCTTCCTGAAAAGTAAGATTGACTTCTTTTTTTTTTTTTTTACTTAATTCATGTATAAATTATATTGATTTGATGTAATTTATCGTTGCTCAACCCCCTCATTCAAAGACAGATAATTTAAGTTATTCATGAAATCAGTAGTCATGAACAGGATATAAAGTAAATAAAATTTTATTGGTAGGTGTCAAATACTGCTGTGAATCTGTTTGTATAGTGTCCATGAATGAATTTTTGGAACCACATATTTCTATATTTCAAATTTTCATAGAAAGTGATGTTACTGTACTTCCTAGACCAAAACCTGCATAGATACCGGAGTGAAAGGTGAGGCTTGTTTCACCTGTGCTGTTTGAAGTAGTGATTAACTGCTCCATGGCTGTTTATGTTTTCAAATGTTTTTGAGATTTAGCACAGGGGTATAGCAAGATTTGTCTTTGTTAGCAACGTTATCAGTTTTATAGAAGACTGTTTCAGAATACTATTGCAAGTCAGTGAGGACAAGAAGATTAAAAATTGTTTATTTTCCACAAGCTGTTTTTCACATACTTAACAGCTGTTTTGGACATAATATATTTATGGTCATTTCATCCTCTGGCAATCTTTAATCAGTTTTACAACCTTTGAAATGTAAGGCCTTGAAGAAACTATAGTAAAGATGTGTTATACTCTTTGAGAAGTAAGTCGAGAGATGGCATCAGCTTTACTAATCTGCTATAATATACATAACTATGTGTATGGCTACATAATTAAATGGAAATACACTTCTTGTAAAATATTTTTGAAACCCTTGTATTTTCACAGTAATATTTTCAAATAGTCAATAATACAAAGTAACCAAGTCTTAACAAATAAATGCATTTTTATTTCCTACCTGTTCAAGAAGTACTGCAAACTTTTAGTCACTTACTAGTTTTCAGTTATCTACTTTAATAGTTTAACTGAGTGTGTAGATTTTTTCCCCCGATGCCACGTATGTGCCACTTGTAGATAGGAAATAACCTGTTATTGCTCTTTTTTAAAAACAGTTGTATTAGGAAAAACTTTGTAAATAAATACTTTAAATTCATATATATATATATATATATTATGTCTCATGTTTCAAGTAATTTCCTTAGACAAATTTTCACAGGCCAGTATGAATGCTATCAGTCTGTCATTCATGTTGCATGTGTTTGCATATTGATTTGCTTATGCCTTCTCCACTGACATCAGAATATTATATATACTGGGCAGTGTTTCAGATGTAGAAGTTTTAAATCTGGAGTCTTCTTACAGAAAAGAAGTGGAAACTGTTTAATCATTAACTGTGCCATCCATATTTGGTTTCTGTTCATTACCAGTTGAAGACACTATGTGTTTTCTTCATCGATTAAGATACTTTTCTCATGCATGTAAATTGAGAGAAATCAAAACCAGAATGATAAAAGCAGACTGTGAGCAACAGTGAACACAAGGACTTTAAGCCAAAATGCAGACCCTGAAGGGTGAGGGCATGAATCCAGGGCGCACACATCCTGTTGGAGGCAGGGGAAATAGTGGCTTGGAACCGTGTTAGGTTATAGATCTTGAATTAATGGTCTATTCTATAGATGCTAAAACTTCACCTGTGCACACACTACCATATCCAAGGACCTGGATTCAAGCCCCCCCCCACCCCCCAATTTGCAAGAAGACAGCTTCATGAGTGAGGAAACTGTTGCCAGTGTCTCTTCTCTCTCCTTCTACCCTGCCCCCAATTCCTTTTCATATCTAGTTAAAAAAAAAAAAAAAGGTAAGGAATGGCTGCTAAGAGCAGTGAACTCAGTGCAGGCACTGAGCCCCAACAATAACCCTGGAGGCCATTAAAAATAAATAAATTAAAAAGCATATTTGCAAGAAAAACTCATTGGATGATAGACGAGTATGATTTGGAGGACAGCACTTGATTTGAAGAGGAACCAAGTTGAACGTCTATAAAAAGAGACAAAACTAAAAAGAAAATTGCTGACCTAAAAGATCAATTTGGAAAAATTGCCAAGAAAACCTCGCAGGCAGAGTTGGAAGTACTGATAGTTGTTTAAGAGAGGGAGGAAAAAGTTGAGAGCGGTGGCTCAACATATATGCATCTTTTCAGGTTGTGTCTTAGGCTCTGCATGTGTAAACATCCAACATTCCTAATAGGATAGCTGGAAAAAGAAAAAAGTCGAAACATGGGAAAGGTTTGTACAAAAAATCATTTGAACTGAATAACTTAAAATATTTCTAAAGTAGTAGAAAGGTGAAGAGCCTAAATCAAGTATACATAGAGCAGGCTTGGGGAGCTTCTGATTGAGCACACATGGTGGTACCATGAACAAGGACCCAGCTTCAAGCCCCTGGTTCCAACCTGTAGAAAGGAAGCTTCAGGAGCAGTGAGGCAGTGATGTGGGTGTCTTTCTTGCCTTTCTCTCCCTCTTTCCTATTGATTTCTGTCTTTATCCAATAAATTAATAAAATATTTTTAAAAATCAAGCATGAATATTGGGCATTAACCAGGATCAGTATAAGAAATCCTCACTGAGAGCATAATGACCAGTTTTAGGAGAAAAATACATAGATCCTCACATGTTTATGATTATAAACTTTCAATAGAAAAAAGAGATGTGAATTTTCTCTACAGTAACCTATACACTTACTTAAATCCAAACAAAAGCTTAGTGAATTCTTGCTTTATGAGGCTTAATAAAACAAGCAGACAATGCAAACAAAAAGAAAACAAGCCACAGAAAATGTTTCACATTCAAAATAAAATACATGAACTGTAAGTGCTTAGTCTCCAGAAGACAAACATTGTAATAGAGAAATTGCCAGATGATAAAAATAAAAGGTTTAGGGTAAGAAGAAAGTTGGAAGTGACCCTTGAAAGTGTAGCATGCTAATTTTAATCCACAATTTTCAGAAATCCAAATGCTTTCTGCTGGTCTTAGGGGAATCGTGCTCTCGAACATTTCTGGTATGGGTAGACAACTTGGGGGGGGGGGGCAAAACCTAGATACAGACCAGGTCCCATGAGATAGGGCATATATTCACATGTATCCATAAATTAGGGCAAAATGTGTATACCTGAAAGCAGAAGTGCACAATAGTCTACAGTGAGTCAGTATATGCAGCAAGTAGAAAAACCTAAAAAGACACCATAAAGTTCATAAAGAAATAGTGTCTACTTAGATACCCTCCTCACCTACTTCCTATTATCAAGGTAAGGACTGCAAAAGCTGAATAAGGGCAAGAGACTGGCATACTTTAACGATGACTCGGTCACTATCAGGTCATCACATCAGCTGGGGCCCTATTTGAGGAGTCCTGAGATTCCCAAACAGACATGACGGGCCTAGACCTCGAATAGATCCCTCTCTCTATTGTTACTGGTCATCTCTATCAGGAACAATACAACAGACCCCTTTGTGGGCCCCCATAGGACCTTGCCCTCAGTGTGGATCAACAATGGTAGAAAATGTTCCACCCTCTGAAGGGAGGCTGGACAACATTATCTTCCACCTGAGGAAGATGGGTCCTGAAATTGGGGCAGCTTGGAATGTCCTACTCATGACCACAGAATGTGAGCTCAGATCTTTAGGGATGCATTGGCACATAAGCTCCTAAGCTGAATAGGGCCCCAGACCACATCAAATAGATGGGGTTTGCAGTCAACAATATTTATACACCTTTCCCATATTTAGGAGCTACTCTTTTCCCTGATCCACCTTTCTGGTCCTTTTTCCAGCCATGACATCATCTCCCCAGACAATAACTTGGATCAACCTGCATATCAGATGTCAGGCTCAGGAAAAAAATAGTCATGGGCTCTTTGGAATATAACTAAAATAGGCCTACTAACTATAAAATGGAGATCCCCAACTCTTCATCTGAACTATTCTAGCCTTTAGGTTCATGATTAATCAACAATTTGTTTGGCTCTATATGTCAAGTTTTTTTTCAGCCATCAGGTTCCAGATGCTTAACATGATGCCGATTGGACTTCCCTGGGCAGACGACCCCACCAATGTGTTCCGGAGCCCTACTTCCCTGGAGTCCTGCCCCACTAGGGAGAAAGACAGGCTGGGAGTATGGATCAACCTGTCAACGCCCATGATCAGTGAGGAAGCAATTACAGAAGCCAGACCTTCTACCTTCTGCACCCCATAATGACCCTGGGTCCATACTCCCAGAGGATTAAAGAATAGGAAAGCTATGGGGAGGGGATGGGATAGGGAGTTCTGGTGGTGGGAATTGTGTGGGGTTGTACCCTTTACCCTTCTTATCCTATGGTTTTTGTCAGTGTTTCCTTCTTATAAATAAAAATGAAAAAAAGAAAATTTGGGGGACTTTGCAAATGACTACCATATTATATACACTTATCCTCTGACCTAGTAATTCCACATTTGAACTGTTTTCCCTCAAATATGCTCAGTACAGCCAAATCTAAAGCCTCAAGTCTGAGAAGGTGCTAGTAATCAGGGGAGTAGGTGCAGGAGATGTGAACAGATTCATTATTGCAACCACCATTCTCTACTACATTTCTGCAAAGTATGTACTTTTCATACAGATATAAGAAGAAATAGAAGACATAAATATTCCAATAAACACCAGAGGAATGAAATCTGTATTATCATTTAATAAGAGAAATCACTACTCCCAGAAGGCTGGATTCTGAGGGCTCTTATTTAAATAATAAAAAAAAAAAGTCTTATTAATCTTAGTACATACATCACACTCTACTCTTCTTTCCAAAGTGGAAAGATGTTTCCATTCCTAGATATTCTAGCAGCCTCACGTGTTTACTTTCTAATTTGCCAAATTAGATTATCCATTTCTAGTGACTGATCATAACTGCTCAATTGACCGTCAGAAGTGTTCCAGTATCTGTAAAGTTACATTGTGAATGGACCAAAAGTATGTCGCTGAAATGAATAGCCACATTAAGTATATATCAAAATTCCTTTACAGTTTTATTTCCTCCCAGGAGATGGTAAGATGAATCTGCTGGGTGTGCCTTAGAAGAATGCAGGTTTTAAACATTAAACAAGGGTTTGGAAAAGGTGCCAAGTCTTGACATGCAAGAATGATTCTAAGAAGAGTCTTCTTGTTACTGACAGAAGCAATGCTTCGCAGATTACCTGTCTGCACGAAATGTGAAAATGGAGAAACCCGTGTAGCCATCCTTTATAAAGAATGAATTTAGCCCTCCAGAAATCCACATGATGGACCAGATAAGACTGGATTCAATTGGGCCATTGGGCCAGGTAAGTCCAGTAGAGTTAAGGATGTGACGTAAAGCCCTAGTACTGTACCTCCCCAGGATTTGGGCCCTGTAGCCAAGATTGACATTGCTACAACTCTGGGAAGTTTGGCAAAGACTTGAGAAGACACTGTGAGCTGTAGAGATGATTTTTCACTTCCAAATAAATCTGTCAGGCTGGATTCATTTGTGAAATAATAGATTCCGCTTGTTAAGTTTGGCTTTTATGGTTTCAGCTTTCAAAGAATTAATGTGTGCCCAAGTTTTTTTTTTTTAAACAGTCCTTAGAACTTTAAAGAATGACTGTATGATTCTTTACTTGATTAAGAAAATGATAAATACTTATAGCTATTTTTGATTTTAGTGTTTCCAGTGGTTACCTTCTTTTAAATAATACAAAGCATTTCTGTTTGTTGTTATTGTTGCTGTTGTTAACTGTCAACTTTAGGCATTAGTTATTAGCTGAAAAACAGATGCTGAAATGTATTTTGTTTACATAAACAGCACTTTTTTACCATTCCACTCCCAAATGTTTTAAATATTTTATTTATTTTATTAATGGGAAAGATAAGAGGAGAGAAAGAAAGAGCCAGACATCATTCTGGTACATGTGCTGCTGGTGACTGAACTCAGGACCTCATGCTTAAAAGTCTAGTTCCTTAACCACTGCGCCACCTCCCGGACCACTCCTCCCAATTTAAAATTATTGTTTTTTTTTTTAAGTTACCAAGATAGCGTCTCTTAATTCCCAGTGATGTTAGAAAGCATTAAACATATTTCAGTGCTTACTGTCAGCCAGACTCTCCTGTCCTTGTCCAATTATCTTTTTGTTTTTTTAAGATTTTATTTATTTACTAATGAGAAGGATAGGAGGAGAGAGAGAAAGAACCAGACATCACTCTGGTATATGTGCTGCCAGGGATTGAACTCAGTAGCTCATGCTTGAGAGTCTGATGCTTTATCTACTGCGCCATTTCCCGGACCACTGGTCCAATTATCTTTACACTGGCTCTGTGAAGTAGAGATTACCAGCCCCATTTTCAGACATGAAAACTGAGGCAGAAAGCAAGTGACATAGCCTGCATAAGGTTGTAAGTTAGTAAGTTGTAGGGTTGGGATGATTCTGCTTTCTGTTACTATCTTTCTTCTCCCTCTATCTTCCCCTCCCCCTCAGTTTCTCTCTGTCCTAGCAAATGAAAAGCTTAAAAAAAAAAAGAAGGGAATATGCAACATTGACATTACTATGATTAACTGAAAACTACCCAGTGTGAGAACCTGTGTTACCACTGGAAATTGAACGTTTCATGCTTGGTGCCAATCAAAGCTAAGTGATCCACATACGGTTCAAAGGGATTTCCATTTCGTATCAGCAAGTCTTCCAGTTGCTCAAAATCATGATGTGGTTTTAAGCAGGTCTTTCCCCTTGTCTTCCATATTGCCGCCTCATCAGCTGCTCACAGGACCACAACCGCTTCTACCTCCACCTCTACCTCCAGAGTGGTGTTCAGGAGAGTAGTTCACAAGTCCACTGCTCCTGGAGGCCATTTCCCCCATTTTGTTGCCCTTGTTGTAGTTGCTATTGTTTTTGTTTGTTTTTTACTGGATAGTGGCATAGAGAAATTGAGAAGGAAAGGGGTGATAGAAAGGGAGGGAGACAGAGAGACACCTGCAGACCTGCTTCTCCACTCAGTGAAGCTTTCCCCCTTAGGTGGGGACCAGGGGGTTGAACTCAGGTCTTTGCACACTGTAATGTGAGCACTTAAATAGGTGTGCCACTGCCTGGCCCCTATAGTTGCTATTGTTAGATAGGACAGAGAGAAATCGAGAGAGGAGGGGAAGACAGAGGGGGAGAGAAAGACATCTGCAGACCCGCTTTACCGCCTGCGAAGCGACCCCCCCCCCCCCCCTCGCAGGCGGGAAGCTGAGGACTCAAAGGGAAATCCTTAATGCTGGTCCTTGGGCTTTGCGCCATGTGAGCTTAACCTGCTGTGCTACAACGGCCCAATCCCCTCACTAAAGTTTTGTCATCAAGGTTAACTCCTGGTTTGTTTTTGCTTCTTTGGGAGTCTAGGTCCCTGCTTCTCTGATTGGTTTTGTCCTTCAAAAGGTTTTGATCCTGTTTCCATTTTACAAACATGTGTTCAAACCTCTACTGATGTCTTCTCTTTTTTCCCCTACCTTTCATACTCAGTTATTTTATTTTTTACTGTTTCTGACTGGAGTCTTAAGTCATTTACGCTATGCTGTACTTTAAATTCCTTCTTGGTTTTTTTTTTTATTATTATTTTCCTGAGAACTGCTTATGGTGGTGCTAGGGATAGAACCTGGGGCCTTTGCTGCCTCAGGCGCGAACATGAAGCATATTAGTGAAGTAAGGTGGCATGCCCAGTGACTGTACAAAAAAAGCAACAGGAATAAGTGAGAGTTCTGCGGGAATTCAATACTTATACTCAAATGGATACATATAGCAAGAGTAGAATAACTGTCAAGCTCCCATAAAAACTAAGCATTTTTATAGATTGTATAGACGTTATACACTTATACACATAATCTCAAATGTGTACAATTAGCATTGTCAGGCAAAAACAACATTGTTTCTTTAAAACTAAATGTCTTAGGTTCAAGTGGCTATTTGCTTGGAAATACCCACCACTTACAGGTGATTTCAAAATAATACTTTTTGCCTTCCACCCACCCCAGACTAGTAACAAAGTCAACTTTGTTGGCAGGGCCACACCAATTAAACTCCTCATCAGCTTTATCAGATTTAACTGCAAACAACTGATACTCAGGCTGAAGTCCTTAAGGCAATGCAAGACCACAGGGTGGAGGTGGGTAGCTTAATAGTTACGCAAAGAGACTCATCCCTGAGGCTCCAAAGTCCCAGGTTCAATCTGCTCCTCCACATGAGCCAGACTTGACCAGTATTCTGGTTAAAAAAAAAAAAAAAAGCACATTTATAAATATCGAAACAAAATTAAGTTGTGTTGAAAGATGAATTTCAGTGGAACTTTTTGTTTTTTTTTTAGAGAAATGATAATTTAATAAGATAATTGCCACATGGGTATATTTTCTTATCTCCCTGTGACCAGCATTCTAAGTCCTCCTCCATTATCAAGCACAGTGTCCCCAAACCTCTTAACTCCTTTCCCCTCTTGCCCTCTCACATACACACACAGATGGGGACTCCGGGTTTGAACCCAGGTCTTGTACTTAGTAGTGTGTATGCTCTACTGAGGGAATCGATACCCTGCCCACGCCTTGAGTTTTATTATTCTCAGAAAGAAAAATATCACCTTTAATTCTTTTTTTTTTTCTAATGGCAGTGTAACTGATATACAAGATTATATCAGTTTTCAGTCTGTAATATCCTTTATTTGTATATATTATGAGATAATCACAATAAGTCTAAATTTGTTGGATATTTGCAAGTTTTTTTGTATTATCATTAGCTGTAGTTGCCAAGTTTTACATTCCACACCTCCATGACTTACTCAGTAACAGGGAGGCTTGCGCCTTTGACTTCCTCCTCTCATTTAAACCCACCCAATCCCCTTACCCTGGCAACTGCCAATGTGTTTTGTTTTTATGTGCACTTAAAAACTTTTTTATATGTATTTATTTATTTTCTCTTTTGTTGCCCTTGTTTTTTATTATTGTAGTTATTATTGCTGTTGTTGTTGTCATCGTTGTTGGATAGGACAGAGAGAAATGGAGAGAGGAGGGGAAGACAGAGAGGGGGAGAAAAAGACAGACACTACAGACTGGCTCCGCCACTTGTGAAGCGACTCTCCTGCAGGTGGGGAGCCGGGGGCTCGAACCGGGATCCTTATGTAGGTCCTTGCGCAAGCACTGAATCCACTGTGCTACTGCCCGACTCCCTTTTGTTTTGTTTTTAAACATTTTTTATTGGGGGATTAATGTTTTACAGTCAACAATAGAGTACAATAATAAATGTAAAATACAATAGGTTATATATGAATAACATTTCTCAGTTTTCCACATAACAATTCAACCCCTTTTAGGTCTGACATCATGTTCCAGGACCTGAACACTCCCCCGACCCCAGAGTCCTTTACTTTGGTGCAAGACACCAAATCCAGTCCAAGTTCTGCTTTGTGTTTTCTTACTTTTCAACTTCCTCTTTTTTTTTTTAATTGGTGGTTTAATAATAATAAGATTGTGGGATCAGAGGAGTACAATTCATACAGTTCCCACCACCAGTATGCTATATCCCGCTCCTTTCATAGGAAGGTTCCCTATTCTTTATCCCTTAGAGAGTATGAACTGTAAGATCTCTAAGGAACGCAGAAGGTTGGAGATCTGGCTTCTGTAGTTGCTTCTCTGCTGCACTTGGGTGTTGACAGATCTATCCATAGTCCCCAGCCTGTCTCTACTTTTTCCTAGGGCTCTGGGGAGGTGGGGCTCCAGGACATATTGGTGAGGTCGTCTTATGCCCATTTTTGTTTGTCTTTTAAGATTCCATAAGTGAGATCACCATTGTGTTTGGTCTTGGACTTATTTCACGTAACATCACACTGTCATTTTGTCTATGTTCTCATAAATGGCAAGATTCCTTCTTTAGTGTCTGGAATATTCCAATTTATGTGAACATATGATGGATGCCCCTTATTCATCTGTGATCAGAAACTTAGATTGCTTTATATCTTGACTATTATAAGAAAAATCTGAGGCTGGGGAGATGGATGAACCTAGCAATGTCCATGTTTATCAGAGAAGCAATTACAGAATTATACTTTCTGCACCCCAAAGAGAATTTTATTCCATACTCCCAGAGGGAGACTTGTTAGGGAAGATGACCAGAGGGCTCTGAACTCCAGTTTCAATGGGGCCCAGAATGTGTGTGACAAGGAGTCTGTTTTTATACCTTTACTGGGAGGGAAGAGAATCTGGAAAACACCAGAGGAAGTCAGGAACTGTTTCTCTTATCTGAGAGGAAAGAGGTAAAAAGGACATTCAGTAGTAAAAGGTGTAGATGTGGCTTACAAAGGAAGTAAGGGGGTTGGGGAGATAGTATAATGGTTATGCAAAAGTCTTTCATGCCTGAGGCACCAAAGATCTCAGGTTCAATCCCATAAATCAGGATTGAGCAGTGCTCTGGTTTAAAAAAAAAAAAAAAAAAAAAGGTGATCCCGTAGGTAGTGAAATGCATAAAGCACTGGACCCTTAAGCATGAAGCCCCCAAATTCAATCCCCACAGCACATGATGTCTGGTTCTTCCTCTTCTATCTTTCTCATTAAAAAAATAAATAAAATCTTAGAGAGGAAGAAATAAATAAAGAAAGAAAGAGAAGGCAGGACCTTAAAGAAGGCAATAAAAATGGGCAAAATAAACAAATATAGTCAACCTAAATTAGTCAAATCTAAAACAATAGTCTGCAGTGAACACATGAATGCAGTGAAACTAGTATGAGACCTTAACTAACTTCCTTCCTTCCTTCCTCCCTCCCTCCCTCCCTCCCTCCCTCCCTTCCTTTCTTCCTTTTTTAAACATTTATTTTATTTAAATGAGAGAGAACATAATAGAGAGAAAGACACAAGAGAGAAACCAGAGCACTGCTCAGCTGTGGCTCATGGTGGTGCAGGGAATTGTACCTGGAACCTCAGAAAGATTTTTTGCAGAACCATTATGCTGTCTCTTCTGGCCAAGACCTTAAGTGTGATTGTGCCTTGGCATTACATGAAAGCAACAAAGAAAAAAATGCCTCCAATTTCCATGGATGGCAGAATAGTGCTTTGTACTCTCTGCCTCTAGCTCAGTCTCTTATAGAATTATAAAATGTTTAAAATTTGGGCAAGGAGTGGCTCAGAGCCAGAGCTGAGTGTGAACTCAGCATTGTATAAAAAAAACCTAGTTATCCATTTCCTATGCTATTTTCCTAAAAGATGCAAAACCAGTTTTCTGACATCTTTGCCAATTGCCCTTGATTGACATCTATTGGTTTGACTTTTCTACTTCTTGGTGGCCTCTGCTGAAAGAGGTTTGTTCAGTTATTATTATTTTCTTGTCACTGGGGCTTCACTGCTCCAGGCTGTCCTCTTCAGAGAGAAGGAGGTAGGAAGAGTGTGGTGGGGGCTGGGTTCCAGAGTGACAAAGGCAGTGTACTATCCAAGCGAACTATCTTGCCAGCCCCCAAAGTGATTTTTTTAAAGTTCCATTTTACTATCTTGTTAAATAAAGCTTTTCAGTGTAAGTGGATAGGAAAATGTATAAACTGTCTTTCTGGTTTGAGAACCAGAACAATGTGGCTCAGGTGTGAAGAATTCTGCTAGTACAGAGTGATGAAATTTGATTCTATGGATCAAATTCTATGGATCTGTTTGCTCCATTTAAACTAAAGATGATACACACTCATTTTCTGAGAGAGTAGCAGCATCCGTGAGCGACAAGAAAAATACCAAAATTAGTCTGTTCCATCTTTCAGGGAGTAGTAATACTTAACCTTTGTTTAATAGGACAGAAATTGAGAAGGGGAGGGGGAGATCGAGTGGGAAAGGGTAACAGAGATACCTGAATCACTCGCCTCACAGTTCATGAAGTTTCCCTGCTGCAGGTGGGGACCTGGTGCTCGAACCCAGGTCCTTGTGCATTGTAACGTGTGTGCTCAACCAGGCGCACCACTACCCACCCCCCCTTTTTTTAGTATTTTATTTTAATATGAGAGAGAGACAGAGACACAGAATGAGAGGGAGAGTAGGAGAAAGAGAGAGAGATACATAGCCTAGAGCACAATTAAGTTCTGGCTTATGGTAGAGTTGGGGCCTGAACCTGGATCTCAGAACCACAGATATCAATGTCTTTTGCAGAACCATTATGCTGTTTATATCCTTTTATATTCTGTTACCATGATTGATAATTTGCCATCCAAAAATCTTTATTTAAATGACTTACGGGGTTCTCCCCACCAAATTCACTATCAGAAAGAAAAACTTTAGACAAATACACATTGTCATAGCAGCAAGGCTGCTTGACTTGTGACACATTCAGCAGGGGCGATGCAGACTTGAGCAGCAGTATGGCCTCAGTCCTTTCATGACAACTTTGCGTCTTGGACTTGGGACGGTTTAAACATGTTGTGCACCGTCTCATCAGATTCCCTGAATTATTATACAAAACTGTCTTTTGAGAATGCTGAAAAAGCCTGCCAGCGAGTGGATGAGCTCATGAAGGGCAGAAAACTATTGAAAAGGTGATTGTACAGCAAAGCAAAAAAATTTTAATGTTGATGAAACTGGGCTATTTTGGGAACGAATGCTCTCTTGTATGTTCATTTCAGAAAAGGAGACAAAAGTACCGGGACATAAACCATCCCAAATAGGCTAACACTGCTTTTCCAGTGAATGCGATGTTAAGCTCAAAACTCTGTGGGTATATAATTTCAAAAAACCCAAGTGTCTTTTAGGGACTATTGAAGAGTGAATTGCCTGTTATGGGCTATTCCACTCATAAAGCTTGGGTGACCAAGGAGGTGCTTAGTGATTACACAAGGCCCCGTCTCTATTCATCAGAACGCACAAGGATGGAGAACTTGCAAACAAGGCTCTTTTTATGATAGACAGTACTCCCAGATGTCCTTCAAAAGCTGACAATTTCGGAAATAATATTACAGTGTTTTTTTTTTTTCCCTCCCACCATTATGTCATTATCATAGCCTCTGGACCTAAAAGTCACTGTAGCCTTCAAGGCATATTGTTTATAGGTGGCGGTGCAGAGTGTGGAGCTCATAAACTGATGAATGGTCTGATGTGCAGGTAACACCGCTTCCATTAAGGATTTATGGAAGAGTTTTGACATTCAGAAGAACTTTAACTTTATCAACTTTGTTTTGGCATGTATCATAACAAACAATGAGGGAGCTGTGGGGAGAGACTGGCCCCACAATTGTTGCTGACTTCCAAGGTTTCTGGGAAGTGAGTAATGCTAAGCCAAAATCCTAAATCTTTTGGAGAAGGCTACATTTAGAGAAATGGATGGGACAGAGAACTTAAGACCAAGGGACTTGTTCAACATGTTCAACAGCGTGCAATATCGTAGGTCAGAGGAAAAGAAAGAGGAGGAGCTGTCTTGAGAAAACTTGGAATTCTGCAGGAGAAATAATCATTCCTGCAAGTTTAGTGCTGCTTCCCCCCACTCTGATCCATGATTATCTGCCACTTCAGGGCTGGGGAGACAGCATAATGGTTTTGCAAAAAACTTTCATGCCTGAGACTCTGAGGTCCCAGGGTTAGTCTCTAGTACCACCATCAGCCAGAGCTGAGCAGGGTTCTGGCCCCTCTTTCCCCCTATATCTTTTTATCTTTCATTAAAATAAATAAATGAATTAAATGTCAAAAAATGGCATGGAGGATTGCGTAATGGGTGGGGAAGATAGCATTAATGGTTATGTAAAAAGATATTCACATCGTAGACTCCAAGATCCTAGGCTCAATCCTCCACACCACCATAAGCCAGAGCTGAGCAGTGCTCTGGTCTCTATATCCATCTCTCTGTACCTCTCTTTCATCAAAAACAAAATAAATAGGGGGGTTGGGCAGTAGCAAGGCGGGTTAAGCGCACATGTTGCGAAGAGCAAGGATGGGTGTAAGGATTCTGGTTCGAGCCTCCGGCTCACCACCTGCAGGGTGTCGCCTCACAAGCAGTGAAGCAGGTCTGCAGGTATCTATCTTTCTCTCCCTCTCTCTGTCTTCCCCTCCTCTCTCTATCTCTTTCTCTGTCCTATCCAACAACAAGGACAGCAGTAAGAACAACAATAACCACCACAACAATAAAACAACAAGGGCAACAAAAGGGGAAAAAAATAGCCTCCAGGAGCAGTGGATTTGTGGTGCAGGCACAGAGCCCCCGCAATAACCCTGGAGGCAAATAAATAAATAAATAATAAAAAAATAAATATCGGGGCCAGGTGGTGGCGCACCTGGTTATGTTCACACATTATAGTGCTCAAGGACCCAGGTTCAAGCTACTGGTCCCCACCTCCAGGGGGAAAGTTCCATGAGTGGTGAAACAGGGCTGCAGGTATTTGTTTCTTCCCCTCTCTCTCTTCCCCCTCCCTCTCAATTCCTCTCTGTCTCTATCCAATAATAAGTAAAAACATTTTTAAAAAAAAGTGTAGACAACTGCTCATAACCACCCACTTCTAAAGGCCTATGCCAAAAAGAGATTCTTATCCCCAGAGTCCTTGAACTTGAATATGGTGAACTTCAAGCATCTGCTTCCACTTATTCTCTCCACTACCTCACCCACTCCTGAGCCGCATCAGGTCTCGCTAACAGCACCCTGTCTTTCTCCCCCCAGGCTACTCCTTATTGGGGATGTAAGATTTTTTTCCAAAAAAAAAAAAAAATCCCCATACACTTGTTTTATTAGTTTGTCTATTTTTTTAAAGCTTTTAAAAAATTGATTCCCTTTTGTTGCCCTTGTTACTTTACTATTGTAATTATTATTGTTGTCGTCATTGTTGGATAGGACAGAGAGAAATGGAGAGAGGAAGGGAAGACATAGAGGGGGAGAGAAAGAGAGACACATAATTAAAACTAATTTCCAGTGTATTGTATATTATATAAAATATGACTACTGACAGGCTGGGTGGTGGCGTACCCAGTTGAGCACATACGCTACCATATACCTGGATTCAGGTTCAAGCCCCCACTCCCCACTTACAGGAGGGAAGCTTCATGAGTGGTGATGCAGAGCTGCAGGTATCTCTATCTCTTCCCTCTGAATTTCTCTCTGTCCTATTAAATAAAATAAATTTTAAAGATATATTCACTGAAACCCACTATTGGGCTATCTGAAAGGTCATGCCATATTTTTCTGTGTTTTTTTTTTCTTTTTACATGCAAAAACCCATCATTACTTTTCCAACAACCAATAATTGTCTACCTGATAATTCTGACATAATGCGTTGGTGCAGTGCTCCTTGGTGGGTCAGTAAATTGCAGTTTTCCTGCAGTCACTGTATGGGGGTTGGGAGGGCCAGACTGGGAGTAGAAATCCCCCCAATCTTGCCTTCTCTTTATGACTAGGCTCACTCAGCTCAGTGTGAGCACAAAGGCTGTGGCCTTGGATCTCTGTTAGTGTGGCTCCTATTCCAACCAGGATCTGCAGGTATCTGCAGCCAGCAGCATCTTGCTTCAAGGGCTCCTCTTAGTTTCCACGAAGTGAGGGGAGGTCACTCAGTCTGTCCCTCCAGCACCGACTGAAACCACTGAGATGCCATGTCTGGCACTCAGGTCAGCAGACATTTGATCTTTCCTCCTCTGTGGAACTGAGAACTATGCTAGGACCTTGGGCACTTGCAGACTCCTGCCCCCTCCTGCCAGGAGCCTGGCACCCTCCTGCCTGGTCAGCCCCACCCCACCAGAAAATAGATGGACTACCTCATCTTGTCTGGCCTTCACATAAACTGTAACTTTTGAGAAGTGAGAAATGACTTGGATGTGGACATATTTAATTTTTAGTCAGGATAAACATTTTTGTATCTTTTTTTTTTTTTTTAGCAAATTAACTAAGTCTCTGAGGATCAAAGAGATTGTGAGTTTTAATCTTTTAATGAGTACTTGGAGCCATACTGTCCTAGAGAAATGAGAAATGTTGTCCTTTCAACGTCTCTGGCAAGGTCACTGCTCCATAATGGTGCAGATCATCCATCATTAGCTACTGTGGGTTAGGCCGGACCAGAGAGAGAGAGAGAGAGAGAGAGAGAGAGAGAGAGCTGGGATAGACTCCAGCAAGCTGGAGGGATACACTTGTTGCTGAGAGAGCTGGGATAGATGGATAGACTTCAGCAAGCTGGAGGGATACACTTGTTGCTGGCTTTTGTTGCTGTGATTTCTGATATAGTTTGCATGAAAGCAGGGTCTGCTCAAATGATGATTTGATATATCTGGTGGCAATGAGGCAAGGAGGTCTGGCTTCTGTAATTGCTTCTCTGCTGGACATGGGCATTGGCAGGCTGCTTCATATCCCCAGCCTACAAAGAGGGCTTTCTATTGCTGTCATCCAAGTGACTTTGGTCAGTGCCTTTAGATTCACCCTATGCCCAGGGATTTGAATGGGATACCTCCAGGTGACGTAGCAGGGAGACCCAACAGTATTTCCACTGTGGCCTGTTGTATCCCACAGGCATATGGAGGCAAAGTAAATGTTGAAAGTTACTAACGTAGTTACAGTGTATATTTAACCTTGAATATTGTTCTTTTGTTGGATAGTGGGAAGTATTCAGGTATACAATACAGGCCTCAGCTATCCCAGACCACGGTGCAGTAACAGGGTTTCGTAGAGTCCTCTGAGCTGCAAGCTCACCAGGGACACCACTCCTAGTGAGTGATGCCTCTCATCCCTTTCTTCGTGGCAGATTTACTTCCACTGTGCCCAGAAGCCCAATTTTTCTTTTTTCTTATTTTAATTTTTATTTATAAAAGGAACCACTGACAAAAAACCATAGGATAAGAGGGGTACAACTCCACACAATTCCCACCACCAAGAACTCTGTATCCCATCCCCTCCCCCGATAGTTTTCCTATTCTTTATCCCTCTGGGAGTATGGACCCAGGGTCATTATAGGATTCAGAAGGTGGAAGGTCTGGCTTCTGTAATTGCTTCCCTGCTGAACATGGGCATTGGCAGGTTGATCCATACTCACAGCCTGTCTCTTTCTTTCCCTAGTGGGGTGGGATTCTGGGGAAGTGGGGGTCCAGGACACATTGGTGGGGTTGTCTGCACAGGGAAGTCTGGTTGGCATCATGTTAGCATCTGGAACCTGGTGGCTGAAAGAAGAGTTAACATATAGAGCCAAATAAATTGTTGACTAATTATGATCCTTAAGGGTGGAATAGTGCAGGTAAAGATTGGGGGGGTCTCCTTTAGTAAATAGTTAGTGGGCATATTTTAGTTATATTCCAAAGGGCCCATGACTATACAATTATTTTTTTCCTGAGCCTGACATCTGATATATAGGTGTATCCAAGTTATTGTCTGAGGAGATGATGTCATGAATAGAAAAAAGGACCAGAAAGCTGAATCAGGGAAGAGAATAGCTCCCAAATATGGGAAAGGTTTATAAATATTGTTGACTGTAAACCCCATCAATTTGATCTGATTTGGGGCCCATATTCATCTTAGAAGCCTATGTAACCTCTGCATCCCTGTAGATCTGAACTCACAGTCTGTGGTCATGAGTAGGAACATTCCATGCTGCCCCAATTTCAGGACCCATCTTCCTCAGGTGGAGGATAGAGTATTTTGTCCAGCCTCTCTTCGGAGAATTGAACATTATTGCTGTTTATTCATATGGAGGGCAAGGTCTTATGGGGGCCCACAAAGGGGTCTATTTTGTTTTTTCTGATAGAGATGACCTGCGGACTCTCTCCGAGTCCCCCGCCTCCCTGGCCGTTGGTTGGCGGAAGTCAAAGCTGCCCCCTGGGAGTCCTGGGGTGGCTCTGTGTGTCAGGGGGTGACATGCACAGAGAGGAGAGAATCATGCCAGACTCTTCCAGCTCCGGGAGAGGCCTCAGAGGGGCTCCCATTTATTGAGGGAGAAAGCAAGCAGATATACCCATTGTCCAGGGAAAAGGTTGAGGTAATCATTAACCCAAACAGTACATAATTGCATCTTGACCTACAAGCTATTTGATCACACTGGAAAGTTACCATACAAGGCTTGATCATGAGTTCACAGTGAATATTTCTCTGGGGGTAAATTACAGGCACTTTAGGGCAGGGGGGAAGGGAGCAGTTGAACAAAACCAGCATATTTGTGATGGTTTTCAAGTAGGCTATACACAATACACAGTAAGTAATTCATGGCCTTTGTTTTAAGGGGTGAGGAGGGGCATGTGCAGAAAGGTGGCCTCGTCTGGGGTTCCATCCATCATAGTTCATGAGGTCAGGAGGGACCTGCCATTGTCTCTACCTGGAGTGGGGAGAACTTGGGGTCTACCCACCCAAACTCTCATGGAAACAATGGCCTGAACTTCCCAGACAGTGGGCCCACTGTCGACAATGACTGGTAACAAGAGAGAGAGCAGAAGCCGGATTTTTCTAAACAAAACAAAATAAAGCAAACAAGAACCAGTGGCTCCACCTGCAGGATGAATCTTCACAAATGGTAGAGCAGGACTGCAGGTCTCTGTCTTTCTCTTTTCCTCTCTATCTCTCCCTCACCTCTCAGTTTCTCTCTGTCCTATCAAAGGGGGGGGGGAGTAGCTGGTGGTGCTGGGGATTGAACCTGGGACCTCAGAGCCTCAGGCCTGAAAGTTGTTCTGCAGATCCATTATGCAGTCTCCCCCAACTTGGCAATGCCTTCAAACACTAAAGCTATGTAAGTCCACTGATGGGACTGTCAGCATTATTCATGAGGAACAACTCTCAGGCAAGAGTAAAGACAAAACACCAATCAGTAAGTACTTGCCTGGTACATTTTCATGTTTGTTAAGATTGTCACTCGGGGGTTTGGGTGGTGGTGCACCTGGTTGAGTGTACATGTTCTAATGCAGGGAGACAGCTTTGCGAGTGGTGAAACAGGGCTGCAGGTGTCTCTGTCTCCCTTCCTCTCTAGCTGCCCCTTCCCTCTCGATTTCTGGCTGTCTCTATCCCATTAATAAATAAATATTTAAAAATAATAAATAAAATAATAATAAAAAAGACAGTCACTTGGGTCATAAAAGCATGGAGTTCTGGAGCTTTTGACCTGGATCAGTTTGCTTGCCTAACCAGATGTGATTCCTTCTCTGTGAGAGTCAAGGAGCTTTTGAGATTCTTCATTTTCATCAAGTGCCTTGGGTGGAAGTGGCCAGAGGACTCATTTTACGGATGAGTTTGCTTTATCTCTAACAAAGGCAACTCTCTCAAGTCCTCTATTTTTGAAAAACATTTAATTTATTGCTTTTTAAAATTTGTATTAGGGGGTTAATGGCATATAGTAAATACAGTTGTTGATACATTATTCATTATATTTTTATCAGAGAGAGCTACAGAGATAAAAACACAGAGAGACAGAGACCTGCTCAGCTCCGGCTCATGGTGGTGCTGGGGATTCAATCTAAGACCTCACAGTCTCAGCAGGAAAGTCTTTTGCAGACCCACTATGCTATCTACTCAGCCCCCACACCCTCTAGCATACCCAAAGAGACAGGGCTTTCAGCTGTTTGACTACAAGACAACATCTGTTTTATGTGAAACTTTCTACCAACATCATAAGCACAGTGCTCTGAAGGTCCTTATGCATTAATGACTTAAGATTAGTACAGGCTACTGGGCAGGGTTCACCTTGTATTTTAAGTATCAATTTTAGGGATTAAACCCAAAATCTGTGATTAAGGGCAAGGTGGTGGTGCACACAGTAGAATGCACATGTTACAGTACACAGGGACCAGGGTTCAAGCCTTAGTCCCCATCTGTAGAGGGAAGTGTCATACAGTGGAACAGGGCTGCAGGTGTCCCTCATCCTCTCACTCTTCCACTCTATCTACCCACTCTCAATTTCTCTCTATCTCTATCTGAAAAGAAATAAATAAAATGTTTTTAAAAAGTTATTTAAGGGGGTCCGGTGGTAGCACAGTGGGTTAAGTGCACATGGTGCAAAGTGCAAGGACCGTCGCAAGGATCCCGGTTTGAGCCCCTGGCTCCCCACCTGCGGGGGAGTTGCTTCACAAGTGGTGAAGCAAGCCTGCAGGTGTCTTTCTCTCTCCCTCTCTGTCTTCCCTGATGTTGGGAGCAGCGTTCAAGGTAAACCTCTCAGGAGCCCTGAGAAGGGGGATAGCCGGGAGGGGTGACATAGGTACACCATGACCTTTGGCTGCGCTCTGCAAATTCCCCTATTATTGTTTATGCCTGGTTAGCTGATGTAGACTTGGTGGCATGTAACCACTACCCTGTTTTACTGTTATGTTCAGTTGACCATATTCCTGGAACTAGCTACATATAGGACAATAGTAATGGGAACATAGCAACTGTAGAAAAACAAATTTTACAAGCAAATCATTAGAGGAGGAGAGCAAAATCCGGTAATCGCTTGATCTTTACCATAACTGATTGCTCTTTACTGTAATCGATTGATCTTTAACTAACTGCCAGTAAACCATGATACCCTGTGTAATCTTGTATTGTGTAGAACTATCTTGTGTGATCTTGTATTGTGTAAAACTGCTTGCTTTCTGTATAAATCTTGGAGACTCAGAAATAAAGTTGTCATGTCTCTGGCATGACCCTCCCTACTCCATTCATCTCTCATACCTTCTCTCAGGCTTATCATTGAACCTTACTCTGTGCTGGACGCAGAGACAACACCTCTCCTCTCTCGATTTCTCTCTGTCCTATCCAACAACGACAGCAATAACAACAACGGTAACAATGATGATAAACAACAAGGGCAACAAAAGGGAAAATATAGCTTCCAGAAGCACTGGACTCATAGTGCTGGCACTGAGCCCCAGTGATAACCATGGAGGCAAAAAAAAAAAAGGTTTTTTAAAAGGGAGCTGTGAGGCAGCACACTGGATTAAGGGCACATAGTACCAAGCACAAGGACCCATTCAAGGATCCTGATTCTAGCCACCGGCTCCCTACCTGCAGGAAGGTGTTACTTCACATGTGTTGAAGCAAGTCTGCAGGTATCTATTTTTCACTCTCCCTCTCTATCTCTCTGCCCCTCTCAATTTCTCTCTTGTCTTATCCAATAAAATAGAAGAACTAAAAAAAACAGGCCACCAGGAGCCATGGATTCATAGTGACGGCAATCAAGCCCCAGTAATAACCTTGAAGGCAAAAAAAAAAAAAAAAAAAAAACCTTAAAAAAAAGGTTATTTAAAAAATAAAATAATAATTATCTATGTGATTTCTCCACAAATTTCTTAGGATAGCTTTCCTTTGTTTTTTAATTCCTATTTCCTCCTGGGAGTGAAGGAACTGACACAACCTTCTTTTCACTAAGGGAGTCAGTGGATGATTAATCAGATAATGAATGTGAAGAGAAATCCCTGGAGGAAAGGCATTTCACACTCAGGAAGTGAGGATTTTGCCTGGTTGATTCTAATAGCTGGAGGGAGGGATAAATCTTTCAGTCTGAATCCTAGAAACTTTAATCCAGCACCTCCTGCTCATCTGAAGACTGGATTCTGGAGAGCTTCCTAAATGTCACACTGATCCTCCTTAGCGCTCAATTCATCATCCCAGCTGTAATTAACAATAAGTGTTTTGGAAATTGAGTGATTCAGCTCTCGCTGTTCTTTTTTGGGGCAGGGGAGCAGCAGCAGAGTGCTGAGGACTGGCAGGGATTACAGAGGAAACCCTGTCAGGTTTAATTATTTATTTTAAATATTTTTAAATTGGGGGAGTAACAGTTTACAGTCAATGGTAAATTATAGTAGTTGGTACATGTATAACATTTCTCAGGTTTCAGCATAACACTCTAACCATCCGACTGCCCCCCCCCCCACACACACACCTAGGTCCTCCTCCACCATCATGTTCCAGGACCTGAACAATTCCCCCAGAATCCTTTACTTTGGTGCAATACAACAAATTCACTCCAAGTCTTGCTTTGTGTTTTCCCTTCTGTTCCTGTTTTTCAACTTCTGTCTATGAGTGGGATCATCCCACATCTATCCTTCTTTTTCTGACTTATCTCACTTTTCATGATTCCTTCTAGCTCAACCTAAGATGAAATGAAGAAGGTGAATTCACCAATTTTAATAGCTAGGTAGTATTCCATTGTGTATATACACCATAACTTTCTTAGCCCCTCTTCTGTTGTTAGACACCTAGGTTGCTACCAGGTGTGCTGCTATAAACATACACATACACATACACATACACAGATCTTTTTGGATAGGTATGTTTGGTTCCTTAGAATATATCCCCAGGAGAGGGATTACAGGGTCGTAGGGAAGGTCCACTTCTAGCCTTCTGAGGGTTCTCCAGACAGCTCTCCACAGGAGTTAGACTAATTTACATTCCCACAAGCAGTGCAGGAGGGTTCCTTTATTTCCATAACCTCTCCAGCATTTGTTGTTGCTGTCATTTCTGATGTATGACATTTTTCACAGGAGTGAAATGGTATCTCATTGTTGTCTTAATTTACATTTTTCTAACTATCAGTAACTTGGAGCATTTTTTTCATTTGTTAGTAGGCCTTTTGGATCTCTTCTTTGGTGAATATTCTGTTCATATCCTTTCCTCATTTTTAGATAGGGTCATATGTTTTTTGTTGCTGAGATTGGTGAATTCTTCATATATTTTGGTTATTAGCTTCTTGTCTGATGTATGGCATGTAAAGATCTCCCATTCTGTAAGAGGTCTCTTTGGGTGGTGGTTTCTTTTGCTGTGCAGAAAATTTTCAATTTTATGTAGTCCCATTTCTTTATTTTTGTTTTAGTCTTCCTTGCAATTAGATTTTTAAAAAAAAAATACTTTTACTATCTTTATTTTTTTGGATAGAGACAGCCAGAAATTGAGAGGAAGGGGGAGAGAGAAGGAGACAGAGAGATACCTGCAACCTTGCTTCACCATTTGTGAAGTTTTCCCTTGTGGGTGGGGACCAGGGGCTTAAACCTGGGTTCTTGCACACTGGTATGTGTACTTAACCAGATGTGTACTTAACCTGGCCCCGCAATTGGATTTTTATCATTGAAGAAGTCATAAAATTTAGATGAAAAAGAGTGCTGCTGATATTTTCTCTAGGTATTTGATAGTGTCTGAACTAACATCCCAGTCCTTGATTCATCTGGAATTTACTTTTGTGTAAGGTGAAATATAGTGGCTCAGTTTCATTCTTCTGCATGTTTCAGTACAATCATTTTCAATACTATTTGTTGAACAGACTGCCCTTTCTCTGTTTAACAGTCTGGGCACTCTCCTGGTCTTTGAGAAGAGAAAGTCCAATTCAGGTAACACTCCCTTGAAAACCAGTTACTATTTTCACTGTTTGAAGCCTGCCTGCAAGAATGGCAGTGGGTCAGCAAACATGTTTGAAGGCTCAAAGTTAAAGATAAAACTCACAGCTGGAAGGGCTGAATGAAGAACAGAGCCAGCTGGTTTCCTGTTGGGAGGTAGGTTGAAGATGCCAGGATGCTACAGCAGATGTGGCAGGAGGTTCCTCACTGAGTGCCTAGCACTGTGGGTTAAATCATTTCTTCTCATTCCCCTTCCTTCCTTCCTTCCTTCCTTCCTTCCTTCCTTCCTTCCTTCCTTCCTTCTTGACTTCTTTCTTTCTTTCTTTTTTCCTTCCTTCCTTCCTTCCTTCCTTTCTCTTTACTTTTTGATAAGAACAGAAAGAAATTGAGAAAGAAGGGAGACAGAGAGAGAGGTGGAGAGAGACCTGCAGCACTGTTCCATCACTCACAAAGCTTCCCCCACAGGTCCTTACACATGTTGATGCATGCCTCTACCAGATGAGCTACCACCTGACTCAAGAAGTGAGTTCCCAGCCCAACTTTTGTGTTGTATGAGAACCATGGGATTTTGTTCTATTAGAAAATTGGTTACTCTAGTTGTTACACATTCAACACTGTGATATATTCTTCTGTGAAGTTGCCTTTTTTTTTTGGCCTCCAGGTTTATTGCACCATGAATCCACTGCTCCTGGAGGCTATTTTTTTCCCTTTTGTTGCCCTTGTTTTATTGTTGTTGTGGTTATTATTGTTGTTGTTATTTCTGTCACTGTTGTTGGATAGGACAGAGAGAAATGAAGAGAGGAGAGGAAGACAGAGAAGGAGAGAGAAAGACAGACACCTGCAGACCTACTTCACTGTCTGTGAAGTAACCCTTCTGCAGGTGGGGAGCCGGGGGCTCAAACTGGGTTCCTTAGGCCAGTCCTTCATGCCATGTGTGCCTAACCCGCTGCACTACTGCCCAACCCCCGAAGTTGCCTTTTTAAACACCATTGTAGTGTGCTTCTTCTTTGTTTCCTTTCCTTTCTCTGTTCTTTTTTTTTTTTTTTTTTAGAGAGAGACAGAAAGAGAGAGACCACAGCACCAAAGCTTCCATCAATGCAGTGGGAGCTGGGACAAAGCAGCACATTATCTGAATAAGCTATTTTGCCTGCTCACCTCTGTTTTCTAGGGCATAATCCCCTCAGTTCAGCTCCATCTGCCAGTGTTCTTATGGTTCTTTTTTGGGTAATAACGTCCAGTCTTCTGGTGGCTCTGCTAGCCATTTCATTGCAGATTGGAATGCTAGTTTGTTTATTACATGACAGCTCTGAACATTGGCATAATGCTGGACATTTTAATGAGTGATGATGGATTACCTACACAAGGATGAATTCCATAAATGTTAGGGATCAAACTAAAAAAAAAAATCTAAGTATGTTGAGAAAAATTGGGCAAGTGCCTCCTTAATTTTGTTAGAGGTAAAGGGAAGGACTCTCAAGTCAGGACTCTTACTATATATTAAAAACAAACAAAGGAAACTGACCAACTAGCAGAAAAATCTCTGTGATATACAGCAGGGATAAGGACATAGTATAGAAAAATTGGGCAAGTGCCTCCTTAATTTTGTTAGAGGTAAAGGGAAGGACTCTCAAGTCAGGACTCTTACTATATATTAAAAACAAACAAAGGAAACTGACCAACTAGCAGAAAAATCTCTGTGATATACAGCAGGGATAAGGACATAGTATAGAGTTTTTAAAAACTGAGCAACAAAGGGTTAAGACTTGGAGGAAAATACCAAGGGGAAAAACAAAATATATAAAATAGTCCTTTAAAGCACATAAAACAGTGGTCAAATTCATTTTTTCTTTTTTTGCTACTGGGGATCCAGTTGAGACTTGGTACCTGCACCATGACTTGAGTATTCCTGGCAGCCATTATTCTCCCCCCTCCTTTTTTTTCTTTTTCTGATAGAGACAGAGGGACAGAGAGGAAAAGAGAAAGAGACACCTGTAACACTGCTTCACTGATCATAAAACTTTCCTCCATAGATGGGGACTGGGGACTTGAACCAATGTCCTCCTACATAATAACATGTGTGCTCCGCCAGGGACCACACCCCCTAGCTCCTCAGACTCACTTTGCGTGCGCGCACGTGTGTGTGTGTGTGTGTGTGTGTGTGTGTGTGTGTGTGTGATTAATAGTACGTTACAAGATCTGTAAGATTACAGTGTAGAGCTCCACACTATACCCACCACCAAAGAAAATTCTGTGTCCCCACCCTCCCACCTCCCAAAGATAACCACTATAGCTCTCACAAATGTTAGAAATAGTTTGCTTGCTTGCTTCTGTTTTTTTTTTTTTTTTGAAGTTCATGTGTATCAGATCTCTAGATTCCACACATTAGTGAAACCATCTGGTAGTTATATTTCATCTCTTTACTTATTATTCCACTAAGCATAATCACCTCCATCTATTTTGCCCTAAAGGACACAATATCATCTTTTTTGGATTGCAGAATAGTATTCTATGGAGTATATATCCCATAAATACTTTAGCCAGTCATCTGCTGATGGTCATTTAGGCTGCTTCCACTCTTTGGCTATTGTGAATAATGCAGCTATGAACATAGGGGTGCATATGCCTCTTCTAATTAGTTCAAACTCACTTTTAATCGAAGAAACACATATTAAAATAACATTTTAAAACCCCACCTAATATTGAGATATCGTTTCTGAGAGACTGGAAAGGAATAGCAGAGGGCTGGCTGGAGTTGCACCTACAGTAGAGCACATGTTCCCATGCACGAGGACCTGGGTTCAAGCTTCCACCTGTGGGGGTGTGGAAAAATTTAATGAACTGTGGCAATGTGCTGCAGATGTCTCTTCTCTCTGTTTTTCTTTTCCTCTCTATTTCTATCTTTCTCTCATTCTCTATGAAAAATAAAGAAAAATAAGGGCAACTGTGAGTGGTGGAATCATGCAGACAAAAAAAGCAAAAACCAACAAACAAAAAGCAAAAACATAACTAGTATTCTACTAGTGAGGCTGTGAGAGTTCAGATATCTCATCACTGGTGAGACTGCACATCAGTATAAGTCTCCTAAAGGTGCTGTTGGTAATACCTAATAAAAGTACACATGCACTGGGCTGGGAGATGGCTCATCCTGTAGGGCCTGTACTTTACTATGGGGAGGACCCAGGCTTGAGTTCCTGACCACCAACCACATGGCAGTACTATGCAAAGGGGAGGCTTCATGAGTGGAGGAACAGTGCTGTGATGTCTCTTTTCTCTTTGCATCTCACTGTTTTGAGAAAAGAAAAAGGTAAGAGAGAAAGAAAGAAAAAAAAAAAGAAAGAGGAGGGAAGAGGAAAGGCAGGCTTCTAGGATTAGTGGAATCATAAGCCAAAAAACTTCAGTGAAGCCCTGGCAGAAAACAAACAGGAGGAGGAGGAAGAAGAGGAGGAGGATCCTCGGAGGAGGAGAAAAAGAAGTAGAAGAAGAGGAAGTAGAAGCAATGAAGTTGAAGGAAAAGAAATAGAAGAAGGAGAAGAAGTAGGAGGAGGAAAAGGAGAGAAGGTGAAGGAGGAAAAGAAGAAAAGAAAAATAAATAAAAATATACATGCATTCGCTTTTGACCTTGAAATCCCATTTCTAACAATCTATCCTGAAGCTATATTTCAATAAGTCCAAAATATATGCAATTGTGAGGATAGTGCTTGTATTTGGAAAATACTGGAAACAAACTAAACCCCAACACTTAGAGGAGTGGTCGCATACAATCTATTACTGCAGTTACAAAAATGAGCAAAATCACTATGGAATGATCTGGAGTGATGTATTTACTGGTAAGTGGGATGCAAAGGTAAGAAGGAGTATATAGCATGCTACACTTTGTGTGGAAAAGAAGGGTATACAAAATACATATGTGTCTGCACACTGGTGCAAGTCAAATATAAAGATGATAGATGGGAAACTGAAATGATTAGATGATTTCAAGGGCTGATGGAAAAATAGGGAGAAGAAATGAATAAGGAGAGGTCAGTAGGGGGTGAAAAAAGAAATGCTTCTAAAAATATTTTTTTATGTAGCCATGCTTTTAAAAATGTTGTTTGTTTGTTTGTTTATCTATCTATCCAGAGGAAAGGGGGAGACAGAGAGGGAGAGAGAGACTTGCAACACGAATTTATCACCTGTGAAGTTTACTCACTGCAGGTAGGGACTGGGGGCTTGAACCTGGGTCCTTATGGATGTTAACACATGGAATGTACAGGACGCACCACCGCCTGGCTCCTAGGCACGACTGTTTGAATCATCCTTCACATGGATCCCTTCTTCCTAATAATTAATTAAACTCAGCCAGGAAGAGGGGGAAGTTCAAAGGACTATAGTCAATAACAAAGTAACCTAACTGCATTTAAAATGAAGGGCATTAATGTAGATACCAAGGGGATTTTTTTCTTTTTTTCTTTTTTTTTGCCACCAGCATTATTGCTGGGGCTCAGTGCCAGCACTATGAATCCACCACTCCCAGTGACCATTATTTCCTTTCTTTTTCTTTTCTTTTTTCCCATTCTATTTTTTATTTGCTTGGACAGAGAGAAATTGAAAGGGAAGAGGGAGATAGAGAAGAAGATAGACATCTGCAGAGCAGGAAATAATGCAGGTGGGGAGTGGGTGCTTAAACCCCCGTCTTTGTGCATGTTGAGGTGTGCACTAAACCAAGTATGCCAATGCCTGGTCCCGAAAGTATTTTGATTGGATACTGTGATACTGAAAATAAAAACAAGAGCTTAAAAAGCCTATCGCTGGGAGTATGGATCGACCTGTCAATGCTCACATTCAGTGGGGAAACAATTACTGAAGCTCAACCTGCCACCTTTTGCACCCTATAGTGATCCTGGGCCCATACTCCCAGAGGGTTAAAGAATAGGAAAGGTACTAGGGGATGGGATGGGATATGGAGTTCTGGTGATGGAAATTGTACCCCTCTTATCCTGTGGTCTTGTCAGTGTTTCCATTCTTGTCAGTGTTTCCATTTTATTAAAAAAAAAAAAAGCCTGTCATCTGGTTAGTAAGTCTTGGCTTCATAGGGGTATAGCTGAGCAGTGGTTAACTAAGTGTGTGTGGTATGGAACAAATACACTCAGTCTCACTGTTGTCGGAGAAGTTATAGATACATATAGAGAGAAGGCTACAATCAAGCTCATGGTGTCAGTTTGGAATCATAGATATTAGTGTGAATTTGTGCTTTTTAATAAATCCAAAGGCAGACTTCATGGAAATATCTATTTGTGTAAGTGGGGTTAGGATACAATGAAATATTTTCCAGCTTTGTTTGATTGAGAAGGTCCTGGAGTAATGATTCTGTAGCACCTGGGTAATGTGCCTGTTTTGCTAGGCTAAGGACTCAGGCTCAAGTCAGACCTTCACCACAGGAGGAATCTTCAGTGGTGTAGTGTTTTCCACCTTGTCACTGTCTCTCTCTCTATCTGAAAAAGTCAGCCCAGAGTGGTGAAGTCTCAGCAAAGACAAACATATTTCTCCAATGAAAGAAATCAGAGCTTCTTGGAAAGAGAATTGATTTCAGGCCTGGAACAGATAAAACAGGAGATGATCCTGGAAAACCCTGTGGCCTCAGAAAATGAGGAAGTGCTCACAGAAATGAGGACAGCATGTCACAAGATCACAGCGACTAGTCTACAGGCACTCCCAAGGGTGGGTGGCGGCACAGTTGGAGGAACTTGTACCTTATGTACAAGGATCTGGGTTCAAGCCCCCTGTTCTCACCTGCAGGGGGAAGCTTCACAAGTGGTGAAACAGTGCTGCAGGTGTCTCTCCTCTTGATTGTCTCCCCTCTCTCATTTTTTCTGTTTCTATTCAATGCCCGAATAAATAATAAAGTATTAAAAGAAATAATGGCACTCGAATAGCCTCAAGTGGAATGAATTGAACAATGAAATATACTTGAGTAACAACAGAGACAGATAATCAAGTAACTAAATGGAGAAAAGAGGTAGACTTCCTCTGTAGTCAAGTTTGGTCAGGGGGCCAGGTGGTGGCATACCTGGCTATGTGCTCACATTATAGTGGTCAAGGACCCAGGTTTCAGCCCCTGGTCCCCACCTGTAGGTGGAAAGCTTCATGAGTGGTGAAGCAGGGCTGCAGTTATTGGTCTCTTTTTCTCTGTCTCCTCTCTCCTCTCAACTTCTCTCTGTCTCTATCCATTAATAAATTACATATTGTTAAAAATGTTGAAAGAATATAGTATAGAAATCACTATATGTCACCCCAGAAGTATGACCTACAAATTAAGAAGGCTGCTCAAATCATCAGGCAGAATTTGAGGAGAAAACAGAATATTAGTACAGTCTCGAGCTGTTCCTGTTAATTACAAAGGGAAAACAAGTAACTTTAGAGAGGAAAAACTTTGCAGAAACAATCTTAGCTAATATCAAGGATAATATCACTAGCAATAAAGTGGGGCCCTTTGACTTGTACAGAAAAGGGCAAAGCATTTCTTAATGCAGTACTCTTGCCCCAAAACCTCAGGTTAAGCTATCCATGAGAAAACACCAAATTGAGCACTATTCAACGAAATCGATATCACTCTGTCAAGAGAATGAATAACAAGGGAAAAATAAATGAGGGATCTCCACAGTTTATATAGAGAAGACTAAAGATGCTATGAGGGTTTTCTGATTAGGTCTTGCACTAGAGAAAGGATAATTGCGAGAAAACTGGTAGAATTGTAGTAGTTTAGCTGATAGTACTGCAAAATTAGTACCCCCCAGCCTCCATTTCAGTAAGTAAATTAGGTGTCTGTCTGTCATCACCAGTATTAGAGGAAGCAGACTGAAGGAGGCAGGTGAACTCAACTTGGAACTTTCTTCTTAGCTTTTTTTTTTTTTTTTTTTGCAGGTCTAAAATGATTTCAAAACAAATATTCTAAGAAGGTATTTTTTGTTGTTGTTGCTGACATTTTAACATAATCTCAGAGAGTGTACAAAAAGATAGCTTTGCCATTTCGATGTGAAAAATTACATGTTACCTTTTCCATTAGAGTTTTTACTGTGGTATATGACAATATATAACTGCTACCCAAACCCTTTTCGAGTGTGATATTTGGTAGTATTAAAAACACTTGAATTGTTTTCTATTTTCTTTTTTCCAGAGCCCTGCTCATCTCTGGTTCATGGAGGTGCTAGGGATTGAAACTGACACCTTAGAGCCTCAGGCATAAAAAGCTTTTTTACATGACAATTAGGCTATGTCTGCAGTCCTATAATTTAAAAAAAAAGATTTTTTTTTTTGTGAAAAAAATGTATGGAGTTAAAGGTGATTGTGCTTAGTGAAGTGAAAGACAGTTATCAGTTAGTTTCTCCCTTATGTGAAATATAGATAATTGAAACATATGAACATAGAAAAGAAAAAAAAAAAGAAGAAAGATACCAAACTGTCTCTAAGACTTTGTGAGAATTATGGTGGTCATCTCTGGGAAAGGGGGGGGTGATGACACAGAATCTTGGTGGCAGATGCTGTGGGAACTATATACCCTATAATCTTGTAAACCATCATTATCACTAATCTAAAAATTAAAAAAAATTACATTGTTGACTAAAGAGAAAATTCACCAGGTAAGGGTAAGTACCTTGTCAAACCTGAGGCCCAGTTTTGAGCCCCAGCACCACATGAGAGTGTCATAGCATTAAGGGAAGCTCTGGTATTGATGTAAGTGAGATGATTCAGAGAGAAAGAAAAAGAATCAATTTTGGCCTGGGAGGTGGCACAGTGGATAAAGCATTGGACTGTCAAGCAAGAGGTCCTGAGTCCAATCCCTGGCATTGCTAGAGGGATCCTCTCTTTCTCTCTCCCTCCCTTGTTCTCATAAATAAATCTTTTGGGGTAAAAAGACATATTAAATATCCATCCTCTTTAAAAAAGTTAATATTGCACCTGCTGATCTCAACCTAACCAATGTAGCCAGTACCACCTTGACATGTTTCACTTTGGCTTATATCCAGAGACACCAAGTACGGGATGTCAACCCTTCAGCTCCATTACTCTGCCACCAAGTTGCAGATGCTACCATGACACCAACCTAACTTACCTGGGCAGATGACCTCACCAATGTGCTCTGGAACCCCACCTCTCCAGAGCCCTGCCCCACTAGGGAAAGAGGGAGACAGACTGGGAATATGGATCGACCGTGTCCAGCGGTGAAGCAATTATAGAAGCCAGACCTTCCACCTTCTGCACCCCATAAAGATCCTGGGTCCACACACCCAGAGGGATAAGGAATAGGAAAGCTTTCTTTTTTTTTTTTAATTTATTTTTATTTTTATTTATTTTTTTTATTAAAGAAAGGATTAATTAACAAAACCATAGGGTAGGAGGGGTACAACTCCACACAATTCCCACCGCCCAATCTCCATATCCCACCCCCTCCCCCGATAGCTTTCCCATTCTCTATCCCTCTGGGAGCATGGACCCAGGGTTATTGAGGGTTGCAGAAGGTAGAAGGTCTGGCTTCTGTAATTGCTTCCTCGCTGAACATGGGCGTTGACTGGTCGGTCCATACTTCCAGTCTGCCTCTCTCTTTCCCTAGTAGGATGGGTCTCTGGGGAAGCTGAGCTCCAGGACACATTGGTGGTGTCTTCAATCCAGGGAAGTCTGGCCGGCATCCTGATGACACCTGGAACCTGGTGACTGAAAAGAGAGTTAACATACAAAGCCAAACAAATTGTTGAGCAATCATGGACCCAAAGCTTGGAAAAGTGGAGAGGAAGTATTAGGGAGGTACTCACTGCAAACTCTAGTATACTTCTGCTTTCTTACTTTGGTGCCATACTCCAAACTCAGTCAATTTCTGATTTGCGTTTCTACTTCTTTTTTTTTTTTTTTTTACATGCATAACATTCCCCAGATTCCCATTTAGCAATACAACCCCCACTATTTCATTCATCATTTTTCATGGACCTGTATTCTCCCCACCCACCCACCCACCCCAGAGTCTTTTACTTTGGTGTAATACTCCAATTCCATTTCAGGTTCGACTTGTGTTTTCTTTTCTAATCTTGTTTTTCAACTTCGGCCTGAGAGTGAGATCATCCCATATTCATCCTTCTGTTTCTGACTTATTTCACTCAATATGATTTTTTCAAGGTCCATCCAAGATCGGCTAAAAACAGTGAAGTCACCATTTTTTACAGCTGAGTAGTATTCCATTGTGTATATATACCACAACTTGCTCAGCCACTCATCTGTTGTTGGACACCTGGGTTGCTTCCAGGTTTTGGCTATTACAAATTGTGCTGCCAAGAACATATGTGTACACAGATCTTTTTGGATGGATGTGTTGGGTTCCTTAGGATATATCCCCAGGAGGGGAATTGCAGGGTCATAGGGTAGGTCCATTTCTAGCCTTCTGAGAGTTCTCCAGACTGTTCTCCACAGAGGTTGGACCCATTGACATTCCCACCAGCAGTGCAGGAGGGTTCCTTTGACCCCACACCCTCTCGAGCATTTGCTGCTGTTACCTTTTCTCATGTATGACATTCTCACAGGAGTGAAGTGATATCTCATTGTTGTCTTGATTTGGATTTCTCTGACAATCAGAGACTTGGAGCATTTTTTCATGTGTTTCTCGGCCTTTTGGATCTCTTCTGTGGTGAATATTCTGTCCAAGTCCTCCCCCCATTTTTGGATGGGGTTATTTGTTGTCTTGTTGTTGAGTCTGGTAAGCTCTTTATATATGTTGGTTTTAAACTCTTATCTGATGTATGGCATGTAAAGATCTTCTCCCATTCTGTGAGGGGTCTCTTGATTTGGGTAGTGGTTTCTTTTGCTGTGAAGAAGCTTTTTAATTTGATGTAGTCCCATAGGTTTATACTTGCCTTAGTCTTCCTTGTAATTGGATTCGTTTCATTGAAAATGTCTTTAAAATTTATGCGGAAAAAAGTTCTTCCAATATTTTCCTCTAAGTATCTGATAGTTTCTGGTCTAACATCCAAGTCCTTGATCCACTTGGAATTTACTTTTGTATTTGGTGAAATACAGTGCTTCAGTTTCATTCTTCTGCATGTTTCAACCCATTGTTTCCAACACCATTTGTTGAAGAGACTCTGCTTCCCCCATATAATAGTCTGGGCCCCTTTGTCAAAGATTAGATGTCCATAGGTGTGGGGCCTCATTTCTGGGCTCTCAATTCTATTCCACTGGTCAGTGTGTCTGTTCATGTTCCAGTACCAAGCAGTTTTGATGACAATGGCCCTATAATATAGTTTGAGATCTGGGAGTGTGATGCCTCCAGTTCTGTTCTTTTTTCTCAAGATTGTTTTGGCAATTCTAGGTCTTTTCTGGTTCCAGATAAACATTTGTAGCATTTGTTCTATTCTCCTAAAAAATGTGCTTGGGATCTTGATGGGGATAGCATTAAATTTGTAGATGGCTCTGGGTAATATATTCATTTTGATGATGTTAATTCTTCCAACCCATGAGCATGGAATATCTTTCCACTTCTTTGTGTCTTTTTCAATTTCTTTGAGTAGTGACTCATAATTTTCAGTATACAAGTCTTTCACTTCTTTGGTTAGGTTTATTCCTAGATATTTTATTGTTTTTGTTGCTATAGAAAAAGGAACTGATTTCTGGATTTCAATTTCTTCTAACTTAGTGTTTGCATAGAGGAATGCCACTGACTTTTGAATGTTAATTTTATAGCCTGACACATTACTGTATTGCCTGATGATTTCCAAAAGCTTCTTGCTGAATTCCTTAGGTTTTTCCACGTATACTATCATGTCATCTGCAAATAAAGAGAGTTTGACTTCTCTTCCAATCTGTATTCCTTTAATTCCTTGCTCCTGCCTGATTGCTATGGCAAGAACTTCCAACACTATGTTGAATAGTAATGGTGATAGTGGGCAGCCCTGTCTAGTACCTGATCTGAGGGGAAATGCTTCCAGTTTTTCACCATTGAGTATGATGTTGGCTGTAGGTTTGCTATATATAGACTCCACTATCTTCAGGAATTTTCCATCTATTCCTATTTTTTGTAGTGTTTTGATCATAAAGGGATGTTGTATTTTGTCAAAGTCTTTCTCTGCATCTATTGATATGACCATGTGGTTTTTGGTCTTGCTTTTGTTGATGTGGTGGATCACATTGATTGATTTACGTATATTAAACCAACCTTGCATGCCTGGGATAAACCCCACTTGGTCATGATGAACAATCTTTTTGATATACTGCTGTATCCGGTTGGCTAGAATTTTGTTCAATATTTTCGCATCTATGTTCATCAGAGATATTGGTCTGTAGTTTTCTTTTTTGGTTGTGTCCCTGTCTGCTTTTGGTATCAGGGTGATGTTGGCTTCATAGAAACTGGAAGGGAGTATTCCAGTGTCTTCAATCTTCTGGAAGACTTTTAAAAGTAGAGGTATTAGTTCTTCTTTGAAAGTTTTGTAGAATTCATTTGTAAAACCATCTGGTCCAGGACTTTTATTTTTGGGAAGATTTTTGATAACTGTTTCAATTTCATTAGCTGTGATGGGCCTGTTCATGTTATCCACATCCTCTTTACTTAGTTTTGGAAGTTGGTAGGTATCTAGGAAATCATTCATTTCTTCCAGGTTCTCTAACTTGGTGGCATATAGTTGTTCATAGAAGCCTCGCATGATATGTTGAATTTCTGCAGTGTCTGTTGTGATATCTCCTCTTTCATTTACTATCCGATTTATTTGGGTCTTCTCCCTTTTTTGTTTTGTGAGTCTGGCTAAAGGTTTGTCGATTTTGTTTACTCTTTCGAAGAACCAACATTTACTTTCATTGATCTTTTGTATGGTTTTCCTATTCTCAATGTTATTTATTTCTGCCCTAACTTTAGTAATTTCTGTCCTTCTGGTTGCTTTAGGGTTCCTTTGTTGTTCTTCTTCTAGGTCTTTAAGATGTGCAATCAGGCTGTTTATTTGTGCCTTTTCTTGTTTCCTAATGTGTGCTTGTATAGCTATGAAATTCCCTCTTAGGACTGCTTTAGCTGTGTCCCAAATATTTTGATAGCTTGTGTCTTCATTTTCATTGAACTCTCGAAACATTTTGATTTCTTCTTTGATTTCCTCTTTGACCCAGAAGTTGTTAAGAAGTGTACTGTTGAGCTTCCACATTTTGGCACTGTTACTAATCTTTTGTTGATTGTTAAGTGTTAGTTTAATTCCACTGTGGTCTGAGAAGATGCTTGGGATGATTTCAGTGCTCTTGAATAGGCTGATGCTGTCTTTGTGGCCTAACATATGGTCTATCCTTGAGAATGATCCATGTGGGTTTGAGTAAAATGTGTATTCCAGTTTCTTGGGATGAATGACTCTGAAAATGTCCAATAGTTCTAGTTTATCTATCTCTTCATTTAGCTCCCTTATGTCTTTACTGATTTTCTGCCTGGATGATCTGTCAAGTTGAGAGAGTGGGGTGTTGAAGTCCCCTACTATGATTGTGTTACTGTTAATATATTGCTGTAGCTCTTTCAGTAGAAGTTTGATGTATTTAGATGGTTTCTCATTGGGTGCATAGATATTAATAATTGTTAAGTCCTCTTGATTGACTGATCCTCTGAGCATTAAGTAGTGTCCATTCCTATCTTTTTTAATCTTATCTATTTTAAAGTCTATCATGTCAGATATGAGAATAGCTGTTCCTGCCCTTTTTTGTGGGCCATTGGCTTGAATGATAGTTTTCCATCCTTTCACTTTAAGTCTGTGTTTGTCTTGCTGCGTTAGGTGAGTTTCCTGTAGACAACATATTGTTGGGTTGTGTTTTCTGATCCATCTTCCTACTCTGTGTCTTTTAATAGGTGAATTCAGGCCATTCACATTTATTGATATCAAAGATTGAAGATATTTTAACGCCATTCTTGTAGAGTTTTAGAGTGTTTTGATATATGTTCTATTTGTGGTGGTCTGGTTGTTTATAGGAAACCTTTCAGAACTTCTTTCAAGGCAGGCTTGGTGATGGTTGCTTCCTTCAACTGTTGCTTGTCTGAGAAGGTTTTGATGCTTCCATCTAGTCTGAATGACAATCTAGCAGGATATAGTATTCTTGGCTGAAAGCCTTTCTCATTGAGCACTCGATAGATATCTTGCCATTCTCTTCTGGCCTGTAGTGTTTGTATGGAGAAGTCTGCTGCTAATCTTATGGGTTTTCCTTTGTAGGTGACTCTTTGTTTTTCTCTTGCAGCCTTGAGGATCCTTTCTTTATCCTTATTCCTTTCCAATCTAAGTATGACATGTCTTGGTGTCTTTAGGTCTGGGTTAATTCTGTTTGGGACCCTCTGGGCTTCTTGAATCTTTATGTCTTTGGTGTTGTCTAGACTAGAGAAATTTTCAGCTATTATGGCCTGGAGAACGCTTTCTTCCTCCCCTTCTCTTTCTTCCTCTGGTAAGCCAATAATGCGTATATTGTTTCTTTTGAAGTCATCCCATAGGACTCTGTTGTTGTTTTCAGCATCTCTTAATCTCTTTTTGAGATTTCTTACTTCTTTTTTAGTTGTCTCTAATTCATCCTCAATCTTGCTAATTCTGTCTTCAGCCTCATTGATTCTATTCTCTCTGCCCTCTACTGCTTTCTGGAGTTCATCTATTTTGTTGCCCTGCTCTGATACTGTTTTAGCTTGTTCAGTTAGTTGCCTTCTTAGCTCAGCAATTTCAGCTTTCAGCTCTCTAATAACCATGAGATCATTAGAATTTTCTTCCATATTCTCATTTGTTGTTCCTGCAGTTCTTATTACAATTTTTTCAAATTCTTTACTCACTCCTGTTATTATTTCCTTAGCTAATGTTTGGATGTTGAACTCATTGTTTTGTGCTTCGCCCTCTGGAGGACTTTTAGCTGGACTCTTGTTCTGGCTCGAGTGTCCATTATTTTTTCTTGTTGTTTTAACCATTTTATATAAGTTAACAGTTTTTTCAATCCCTGAGTTGGAGTTCAGTGGTGTAAAAGCCTTTTTTTTTTTTTCCCCCCTGTAGGCTATGGTAGCCTGAGGGCTTTTAAACTATCAATAGGCTTCTTGGTTTAATCAATGACTCCTGACCAAGAGATAAAGCAGGGTGTGGCAGAGATAATCCAGTGGTTATGCAAAGAGACTTTCACAGCCCTTCAGCTATGCCACCGAGGTATAGGTCTTCTCCTGAGTTTCCCGGTTAGATCTCTGTGCCCTGGTGTCCCTCCCTGTTGCTGCTCCAGATTCTGAGGATAGTAGCAATGGAGACTCAGAGTTGTACTTGGTGAGTCTCTGGGGAGTCCTTTCCTCCCTTCAGCTGTCCCCTTGTTGGTGGAGCAGACTGGAGGTGGTGTCTCCACTGATAAACTGTCGAACTGTTAGCAGTCACTTAATCTCTTCTTAGGCCCCTCTCTCCTCTCTGTCACCAGCCATGCGTGTTTGTACTCATGGGTGATTTACTGGGTTTCTGTGGTCATTCTAGTCCTGTCTTGTTTCGGTCCGGGTGGTCTCCTTTGGTATTCCTAGTTGATCCGGGAGAGGAGAGGAGAGGAGAGAAAGCGATCTGCTGCTCGTAGCTCCACCTCCGGAAGTCGAATCCTAAATCAGGAAAGCTTTCAAGGGAGGGTATAGGATATGGGACTCTGATAGTGGGAATTGTGTGGAATTGTACCCCTCTTATCCTATGGTCTTGTCAATATTTCTATTCTATAAATAATTTTTAAAATTTATTTTTTCTCTTTTTTTATATTTTTATATTACAGAATTACCTGTCAACAGGGGTTTGAATCCACACCATTCCCACCACCAGAGTTCGAATCTTCACTTTTCCCACTGCAACCCACCACAGTTCCCCTAAAATTTTAGACATGGGCCAACCATCTTCTCTACAACTATCTGTCCACATTTATACATAGTTGCCCCCTTCTTTTTCTTATTCAATCCTCTCTTTCCCTCTAAGCCACTAATGACATCATAACTACTTCCATATGTCCCTCTCCTTTTCCTTCTCTCTCTCTGGGTAATTTTTTTTAAAGAGTGAGATATCACAGAAATCAGAGACAAAAACCTTCCAGGGTGGGAGATGGCACAGGGAGTCTTCTCAGGGGAGTGTTCTTTAGATCTATAAGATGAGCTCTGCTGTAGTGGTGTTAAAGGAATGAAGATGCTCTGGTGAGGGCTAGTTATTAAGGAAGCACAGACATGGATTGAGTTTCTCCAGAGACAGCTAGAAGGAAGGTAGCTACCATCTCTGAGTGAGCCCAGTACCGCACTCATGGGTTTATTTGAGGGTGATGAGACGTTCCAACTGTGGTGGTAAAATAGCTCACTTGGACAGTGCGCTGCTTTGCCATGTCCTTGACCCAAGTTTGAGCCTGGCTCCCATCATTGCATTGAAGGAAGCTTTAGTGCTGCATTTTCTTTCACTCTCTTTGTCTCTGTCTCTATGAGAACAAGGAGAAAAAGGAGGAGGAGGAGGAAGAAGAGGAGGAGGAGGAAAAAAGTCCTATCTGCCAACCACCATCCAATGTAAAGGCTAAACCTTAAAACATTTCGGTGAACCTTCTATAGGTGAAATAAGATTCCATTTCTTGAACAAGTACCTTTTCCAATGCTAAAAAAAAAAAAAAAAAACCAAGTCGAGTATTTCCACAATGGCTGACCCTCTGAAGTGTATTTCCCATAGCCAATCTCATTAATATTCAGCTATTGTACCTTTCCCCCAAACAGTCAAAAATTTATTCATTATATTGAAATACAATCTCACCCTTCCTTTCTGTTCCTTTGTAAAGAGAAAGATAATATTTCAGCAGTTTTTTTGCAACGCCTCAGCCTTGAGGGAATGTAAATATAAGCATAATTGATTTTCTGAACTTGCTCCCCCTCCCAGCCCCATGTTCCAGGGCTTTCTGCATTATAGGGAGAGTGATTGACAAATCAGGACTGATTGCTAATTAGAAAGCAGAATACATTAAAAGCATCGCATATATATCCAGTTTGCTCTCAACCCTGGAAAGGTGCTGCTTCTCAATGCTCTGGTGCTTGCTGTCTAATTACCTGCTCTTTTCTTTGACTCAGCCCTTCAGGAATCACACTCTGTGTCTGGTGGGTCAGGGGGGTTTGCTAATTAAATGGTGGAATTTATTCACTTTGCCTCACCGTTCCTGTTCCTGCCCCCCCCCCCTGAAATGACACCTCTTCTCAAAAAGGTTTTTTTTCCCCCTTCCCCTATCAATGTTGGCTAGATAATGAAGCTGGGTGCTCTTATCCCTGTTTGAAGCCCAACTTCTCAAGGTAATTGTACTTCAAGGATTGGTGAAATCAGAATTTCTGTCTTTTCCTTTTGCTAACCCCCTGGTAGAAAGAGGTCTTTGTGAGTCAGAGCCTTTCATGGCCAGGCGAGGCCCCCTGGGGCTGCGATTCCCCCTGCACCTCACCTATACAATCAGTCAATGGCCCCAGAGGAGAGGCCATCTTTGCCTTTGTGTCTGAAATAAGAGTTCACTTCTCACACCGGGAAATCCGTGGGCACCTGCTAGCTGAAAAGGAAGAATTGATTTCCTTTCACCCTCCTGCTAATCTGAATGTCACCCCAGAAGTGCCCAGAATTTAATTGATCTGTGACAACTTCCTGCACCTAGGCCTCCTGTTTAATGATTAAGATTATTAAAGAGGGCAAAGACACTAGCAGCTCCTCGAAGAGAAAGAATTACTTCTCCTCCTGGGACCTTGTCATTAAGCGTTTGAATAGAACCTGTTTCTTACTTGCACTTCAAACTAGTTTTCTTTGTTTATTTCAAGGTGACTGCAGAGCATTGCAGACTGAGCTGTGTGAAGCAGCCAATACCTATGTGTTGTTCAACATGGAAGTAGCATTGTTTTATTAGGGCTGGGGTGGGGGTCCTGATGGGCCAATGGAAGAGTCAGAAACAGACTAATATAAGAAACAAATCCCAGGTAGACAGGCCAGAAAAAAGAGCCCAGCTTTATTATCTATCTGCCACTTTGTCCAAATGGCCCACGCATATATGTACATGCTTTCACTTTCCCTAAATAAACTACATGATGCCTGTTCATGGCCTCCCCTATTCTTTGTGCCACACACGTTAATGAATAAGACATGATGGAAAAGACAACTTCTAATCTCTCCACATTTAAAAAAATTCTTTTTGAATTTATTTGTCCATTTTATTGAGGGAGGGGTCAGTGGCTTACAACACAGTTGTTGACATACGGGTACAGTTTCCAGCTCCATGTAATGGGAGTCCGCAGAACATTTTCAGTCTCAATTTAAGACCCCACAGGGTCTTAAAAAATGTGGAGGGAGGGAGTTAGGCTGTAGTGCAGCTGGTTAAGCACAGGTGTCTCAAAACAAGGATCCTGGTTCGAGCCCCCGGCTCCCTACCTGCAGGGGAGTCGCTTCACAAGCAGTGAAGCAGGTCTGCAGGTGTCTATCTTTCTCTCCCCCTTCTCTGTCTTCCCCTCCTCTCTCCATTTCTCTCTGTCCTATCTAACAATGACGACTTCAATAACAACAATAATAACTACAACAACAATAAAAAACAACAAGAGCAACAAAAAATGTGAAGGGATTAGAAGTCTCACCCACAGGGCAGTGCCAATGGAAGAGTAAGAAACAGACTAATTCAGGGGTCTGCTCACATGCAAATCTTTCACGCCACCACCACCACATTGTCTCCTGGCCCTGCACGACTTTCTGGTAGTGAGTGTCAAGGCAAAGATGCCAACAGTTGGGCACATGTTGATGGTGCCTCACTACTCAGTATGCAAATTAGGCTGCATGTCGGATCCTATAAAATAGGGGGTTATGTTGTCCGTAATCTAGCTGAGAATCAGTCAGCATAGAAAAACGTGCTACACATATGTGTGTATTTAGTGGATTTAACTTAACTCCAGGGGTGGCATGCTACTATTTGAAGTAATACCTTAATCAGAAACATACATTCCAGGGGAGGTTAGTTAGCATGTGGAAGCCTCTAATCAGATAGCAACTGTAAATGTTTAGCTTTTAGCTATCTCAATTAGCACCAGAAAACTTATTAACTAGCCAGAGGGATGCTAGCAATAATTTAAAATCAGCGGAATTATATTATTCAAGATAAGGAGACTTGCTGGGAATATGGCACGGACATCACTCTTGCATGCAGGAAGTACAGGAATCTAGGGGGTCTTTGACCTCTGACCCACTAGAAGGCTGGCTGAATCCTGTTACAAAGGCAGGTTACATGTGTTTGAGTGAAACTTTCATGAAATGTGTCTGTACTTAATAATGACAGAGCACAGGGCAATTAACAGAATTTATATCAATGAATGTATAATTGTTCATGGTTGGATTTCCTTTCAGGAAAAAGAAAAAAAAATACAAGAAAAAAAAAAAAGCAGCAAGAAAAAAACTTCTGACAAGAGTTGGAAGATACACTGAGGTATTCAGGGATTGATAAGAAAGAGACTTTCTTTTTTAAAAATTCTTTTTAAATCTTTATTTATTTATTGGACAGAGACAGCCAGAAATCAAGAGGAAAGAGAGTGATAGAGAGGGAGAGAGACAGAGAGACACCTGCAGCACTGCTTCACCACTTGTGAAGCTTTCCCCTGCAGGTGGGGACCAGGGGCTCAAACCTGGGCCTTTGCTCATTGTAATATGTGCGCTCAACCAAGTGCTCCACCACCCAGACCCAAGAAAGAGATTTTCACAATCAAGATCTGAATGAAAGTTATGACAGTGTGAATGGTTGGTGTGTAGAGAATAGATTGGGAAGACTCACAAGAGGAAAGGATGGATTTAGTGAATAATTAGACATGTGGGAGGGCATGTGGTAGATGAGGGGGATATAAAGACAGGCTTCAGGGTATCCGGTCTGCACAATGCCATTTACTTACTAATGTGGAGAGTCCAAGATGAGGAAGAAGTTGGAGCAGATTAGGATGATTTTGACAAGATAAATGAGAAATTTCTTTAAGATTCAGTTGGAGTAGACCCAGGGGAAGATTATACTTTACATCTGCATAAGGTCCAGTGTGCACTGATTACTTGGGGCTCCAGGAGGGAGATCTGGGTGGGAGACAGCTACCCAGTGCTTTAGACAAACATCTACTCATAATTTCCTGTATTCTAGGTCAAGGCTAGCTTGATCCCTGTTCTTTATGATTATAGTGTTTGTTAGACATAACATAATGGGGACATATAAAGCCTTGACAATGAATAATGGAGTGTGTAGAAAAATCAAGCAGTGGGTAGAGGAGATAGCATAAAGGCTATGCAAACAGACTCTGAAGTTTCAAGGTCCTAGGTTCAAGCCCCTACACCATTATAAATCAGAGCTGAACAGTACTCTGATAAGAAAAACAAAACAAAGCAAAACAAACAAAAAACAAGCATAAAAGCTGTGTCCCAAGAATAGTTAGCATTTAAGATGTAGGAGGAAGAAGAAGAAGTGATAAGAACGCCATTGTACAAATGAAAATGAGTGGGAGGACTGGCTAAATTGGAGGCAAATGAGTAGGGGAAAGAAGAACAAGGAAGTCAGGGATATAAATGTTTTTAGAAGGGAATGGTGAAGCTTGCAGGTGGGGGCCAGAGGCTTGAACCCTGGTCTTTTGTGCCCGGGAACACATGCTCTCTCCCAGGTGAACCACTGCCCAGTCTGAAACTCAATCCATCCTTTTTTTTTTTTTTTTCTTTTTTTGCCTGCAGGGTTATTGCTGGGACTTGGTTCTTGCACTAGGAATCCACTGTTCCTGGAGGCCATTTTTAATTTTGTTGTTATTGTTGTTGGATAGGACAGGGAAAAATCGAGAAAGGAGGGGTAGACACAGAGGAGGAGAGAAAGACACCTGCAGACCTGCTTCATCGCTTGTGAAGGGACACCCCTGCAGGTGTGGAACCGGGGTGGGGGGGGCTGGAACTGGAATCCTCACGCCTGTCCATGTGCACTAAACCCAGTGTGTCACAGCCTGACCCCCACTCCATTTGTTTTTAAGAAGATAAATGCCCTGGCAGGATGCAGCCTGCAAAGTGTTAGACCCTGGAGCACAGACAGAAGGTGTTCTGTGGGCATTCTGGCTGCAGGGAAGGCAAGAGAGGAAGGGGCTGTGCGTGGGGCCCTTTCGTATCTGCTGAGCTCTGACAGGCCGAGCTGTGTGGGACATGGTTCCAGGAACAAAGTTCCATTACATCATGAGTCAGCATTTCTGGGACAGGCACGGTTTTACTGGAAGTAAGTATTACCTTATCTTCCTGAGAGCTTACTTTCAAGAAATATGATGGGGGAAATGTCAGAGCTCTGACCTCTTCAAATGTACTTGTTATTTTACTTCTTTCAAAACCTCCATCAAGTTGCTCATGGTTCAGGACTCTGTTGGGATGCTAGGGAGGTGCCTGTGGATGGTTAAAAGCAGACAAAATCAGCTCAGGACCAAAGGTGAGCTTCTACGTGGCAGTCTGGGGCTGAAACAGGCTCTGAGCTCACAGGGGCTTGGAGGAAGTCCCAATTCTGTTTATTACCCATGAGACCTTTGGCAAGTCACTTAGCCTCTCAGTTTCATCAACTGTATGACCAGAGAGACTAAAAACAGCTTTACAGGCTAAGGGAGATACTATAATGGTTATTCAAAGAGACTCTCATGCCTGAGGATTCAAAGTCCCCTGCACTACCATAAGCCAGAGCTGAGTGGTGCTCTAGTCAAAATAAACAAAGAAACAAACTGAAGACAACTTTACAGAAATGTGGAACTATATGCATGGCATGTTTTTTTTTTTTTTTACATGCATAACATTTCCCAGTTTTCCGCATAACAATTCAACTCCCACTAGGTCCTCCTCTGACATCATGTTCTAGGACCTGAATACCACCCCTCCCCCACCCCCCCACAGACATACACCAGTTTTTTTTTTTTTTTTTTTTTTTTTAACTTTGGTGCAATATACTAGCTACAGTGCATGGCACGTTTTAGCAGCAGTTGTTAACTCACTCGCCATTTTTGTGTATGGATTTGTTTGACTTGATTAAATTCGAGTGACACTCATTAGGTATCTCTGACAAGAAGAGGATCCTATTTATGTCCACTGCAAAAAGACACAGACTAATCACTATAAAAGGTGACAAATGATTCTCTCTCTTCCAATTTATACCAATAGGTCAAGAAAGGATGGAGGGAAATTGATGTAGAAAGATTTTAAAGTGCAGCAGAATACAACTCCAGACCACGGGGACGCGTGCCATTATAGAGAGTCAGTAAGAAACTTTAGTGGAGAGTTAAAGGAAAGGGGAGTAATTGTGACTGGGAGGTGATCTGAGTGCTAGGAAATGATGAGGTCACTTCTATCGTTTCATGTTATTTCAGACTTTCAGAGAGTCTTGGGCCACTTCCACACTGGGAGGTACCCTGTTTACTTGCAAATTAAGGAATGCCACTATAGGTTTAAATTTTTGGTCCCTTAAAAAAAATAAGTATACAGGAGTTGGGTAATGGCACACCTGGCCGAGCACACATTACCTTGCCCAGAAACCTGGGTTCAAGTCCCTTCTCTCTTCCTGCAGGGGGAAAGTTTCATAAGTGATAAAGCAGCGCTGTAGGTGTCTCTCTTTCTGTCTCTCCATTTCTATCTTCCTATTTCCTTTTGATTTCTCTCTGTCTCTACCCTAGAAATAAATAAATACATACATACATATACATACATACATACATAAATATATAAATAGAAACAATATATTGTAATACAAATGGGCTTTTCACAAGATAAGTTTTCCAGAAAACTTACTTCAAAGACCATCATAGGCACCAAGCCTATCTCCTTTCTCCTTTCAATATTGTCAGTGTAATATCAGTCTACATGTAAAAAATATCTTTTTTTTTATTGTTGGATAGGACAGAGAGAAATGGAGAGAGGAGGAAAGACAGAGGGGGAGAGAAAGACACCTGCAGACCTGCTTCACCGCCTGTGAAGTGAATCCTCTGCAGATGTGGAGCCGGGGGCTCGAACTGGGATTCTTGTGTGGGTCCTTGAGCCCACGTGCACTTAACCCGTAGCTATGCTAATGCCCAGTCCCCTGAATATATATTCTTAAAGATGAATTAGGATTGTGAGGACTGGGAGGTGACCTAGAAGTTACAGTGTGTGCCTTAGCATGCAAAAAGCCTTTTTTTTAAATTTATTTTTTATTTAAGAAAGGATAAATTAACAAAACCATAGGCTAGGAGGGGTACACTTACACACAATTCCCACCACCCAATCTCCATAACCCACCCCCTCCCCTGATAGCTTTCCCATTCTCTATCCCTCTGGGAGCATGGACCCAGGGTCATTGTGGGTTGCAGAAGGTAGAAGGTCTTGCTTCTGTCATTGCTTCCCCGCTGAACATGTGCGTTGACTGGTCGGTCCATACTCCCAGTCTGCCTTTCTCTTTCTCTAGTAGGGTGGGGCTCTGGGGAAGCGGAGCTCCTGGACACATTGGTGGGGTCTTCAGTCCAGGGAAGCCTGGCCGGCATCCTGATGGCATCTGGAACCTGGTGGCTGAAAAGAGAGTTAACATACAAAGCCAAACAAATTGTTGAGCAATCATGGACCCAAAGCTTGGAATAGTGGAGAGGAAGTGTTGGGGGGGTACTCACTGCAAACTCTAGTGTACTTCTCCTTTCACGTATATATTTTGCACTAGTTTATGAATAAGTGTGAACATATGCTCTCTCTCACAGAACCTGGTCTATATGTAGGTTTTGGGACTTTGTTAGAAAGTGAACCACCTGGGATGGAATTAGAGTATACTATGAAAGGAAAGGTCTCACCCGAGTAATGAAGCTGAAGGGTTGTCATTCCACACGTGAAGTCTCTGGACACAGTCTGAGCTGATTAGGTTGCGATCGGCTGATGCAATATTATTTGATATGGATTGGGAGAAGCATGCGGGAAAGTGGGCCCTATCCTAAGGTTCCAGGACTGGGGGAAATATAGGCTCTATAGTGGAGATGTGAGGTTCCTGCTGTCTTAGGGTTCAAAAAGACAATGGATAGTTAATGTTATCATCACATTATTTGGTAACTGGGTTAACTTTGAAAGTCCTTTTGTTAGGATTTGCTGTATAGTAGCCAGTATCTTGTATATAGCTGTGCCATTGGTTGCTTCTGATAACAAAAAGCCGTTTTTTTAAAAGAGTATATATATATATATATATATATATATATATATATATATATATTAAATAATTTATTTCTTTATTGGGGAATTAATGCTTTACATTCAACAGTAAATACAATAGTTTGAACATGCATAACATTCCCCAGATTCCCATTTAACAATACAACCCCCACTATTTCATTCATCATTTTTCATGGACCTGTATTCTCCCCACCCACTCACTTTTTTTTTTTAATTAGACACAGAGAAAGTACAGACACTAAAGCCCTGCTTAACTCTGGCTGGCTAATGGTGGTGCTGGGGACTGAGCCAGGATATCAGATCCTCAGGCAGGAAAGTCCTTTGCAGAACCACTCTGCTGTCTTCCTAGCCCCACAGCCTACATTTGACTGGACCTCATGGCCTTTGGACATGTGAGATTCTGGCTAGTATTCTGTTGCCATAAACCTGTGATGACAGGCTGTGACTGGTAACTCTGAAAGCTCAGTCCCTGGCAAACAGCTGTCTCAAAAGTTTATTGACATAATCATTGAGTTTTGGGATGCATTGGATCGACCTTCTCGTGGTGCATCCCGTGAGTACCCATTCATTGGGGAAACTGACGATCCTTCCTAGCTGACTGAATCCACATGGATCCCAGTCACTTTCAAAGCCAGCAACAAGCAGCTCCTGACAGCTTTCAACCTGACCTGTTGACTGGCTACGGAAGAAGGGCAAACGCTAGAAGAAGAAGAAGAAGTGAGTTTTAATTCACTGATTGCCATCTAGGAAACTTAAAATCTCTCAAACTGATGTGCTTCTAGCTTGGGCAAGAACTTGGGATTTCATTCATTTGCAAAGGGAATGAACACATTCCCCTAGCTGGGCTTCTGCACTCCACAAGGGGTTGAGGGTTGGGATGGGGTGGAATGACTGACTTTTGGCCTGTGACTAGAAGCAGGCAGAGAAAGGAAGAAGATAGCAAGGGAAAGGACAAGGAGTCCCTTCTGCCTCAGTTTTCTTGGGTTGTTACTGCTCAGAATGCTTCAGGACTTGGGATTTATCTATCACTTGAAGGAATCTTGCAGAGTGAGATCGGCCCAAAAGAGAAGGATGAACAGGCAATGATCTCATTATTTTTTTAATCTTTTTTAAAAATTTATTTATTTTCCCTTTTGTTGCCCTTGTTGTTTTTCTTTAATTGTTGTTGTCATTGTTAGATAGGACAGACAGAAATGGAGAAAGGAGGGGAAGACAGAGAGGAGGAGAGAAAGATAGACACCTGCAGACCTGTTTCACTGCTTGTGAAGTAACTCCCCTGCAGGTGGGAAGCTGGGGGCTCGAACTGGGATGCTTACCCTGGTCCTTGCACTTTGCGCCACGTGCCCTTAACCCACTGCGCTACCGCCCGTCTCCCCCCCTTTTTTTAAACTTTTAAAAAATTATTTCCTGTTGTTGCCCTTGTTTTATTGTTGTAGTTATTATTGTTGCTGTCATTGTTGGATAGGACAGAGAGAAATGGAGAGAGGAGGGGAAGAAAGAGAGGGGGAGAGAAAGATAGGTACCTGCAGACTTGCTTCATTGCCTATGGAGCGACTCCCCTGCAGGTGGGGAGCCCCAGGCCTGAACCAGGATCTTTATGCTGGTCCTTGTGCTTTGCACCACAGGTGCTTAACCTGCAGTGCTACCCTGACTCCCAATGATCTCATTCTTAAGAAGTCAGGGGAAACATCAGGTGAAGCTTAGATTGGGTGGGGTATATTACACCAAAGCAAAGGTGGGAGAGGGGGGCAATGGAGGGGCTCTGGGTTCCTGGGGCATGATGGTGGAAAAGGATCTAGGCTGAGAGAGAGCGTGTCTTGCAGACACCCATCACAGGGAGACGAGAAGCTGTACCTATGTGTCAACAACTGTTTCGTAATATCTGTGATTTATATACAGCACAAATGAAAGAGAGTCACATTGCAGCACAGAAGAGCGGTCAGTTCTATCAGCAGCTGAATTTGAGTGTTCCTTATTCTCCTAGAAATGAGCAGAATCCCCTCTGGTTTTCTGTTTGTTTGTTTTTGTTTTTAAAGGTAGACTTGTCTCTACTCTCTGGCCCTACCCTTCATTATTCAGAGGCACAGTTGCCATCTTGAGACTTCTGTTGTTAAAATTCGGAAGCTCTTGCCGGGCTAGCTTCACGGGCGGGTAACAGAGACGACCAGACACACGGCTGGGCAGGGAAGCTGTATTTCTTTATTCAGGAACAACGATTCACAAACTAAGACAAACTAATCACCAAACAGAACTCTGCTGTCTCTTTGCGGCGGCGCAAGCACTCTTTCTTTTACTCTGGAACTCAGGAACCCTCTCCCTTACTCTCGAACTCAGAAACTCTCGTACCCTCGCACTCTCGAACTCCGGAACTCAGGAACTCTGTCACTGGGGAACTCAGGAACTCTCGGACTCCGGAACCCTCTCCCAGGGTCCCTTGGGGCGGGGCCAAGCAGGCCCGCGAAATTAACAGGACTCATCCAATTCTCTTGGAGGGGGAGGGCTAGAACAAGCCAATGTAAAGCATACGACAATTCCCCCTTTTCTTTTTAACTAAATGACTATAGTATCAAGGGTGTGGGGTGAACAGAAACATATATAACCAAAACCAGCATGTTGCCAAGGGAAGGCCTGAGGGGGCCATATCTGAAAAAAAAAACATTTCTTGCCTCTGGGGGGCTACTTGCCTCGACGGGCATTTGCATGGGGGCGGGGAACGGCCTAGGGTCCCAAAGGCAGCTGGCTGCAACTTACTTACTATGAAACAAAACTTGTTATTAGCATATCTACTGCACGATCTAACATTTCTAATAGAGAAGGAATTTGAGACTTTTACATATCAACAACGTCTTTTAACCTTTTGTTACACCCATTCAAGATGGAGACACACCCTAGGTGTGGGCCGGAGAGGAAACCTCAGGCATGAGAATAATTAGCATAGCCATTGTGCGATCTACCATTTCTAATAGAGAAGGTAGTGTTTTACATATCAACAAGTCTATTTAACCTTTTGTTTAGACCAACTTAGTTGAAATATATTGATTGTTAACTAATTTTTACCTCAGACTTTAAATGTAAGTTAATTTTTATCTTTATGAGAATTACGTTGAAAACCTTTTTCATTTATCTTTGACTAGTAAGAATTTAGCCTTAAAGCTACTGTTTACCAAACTTTAAACATACACATAAACATAGTCATTAATACACGAGGAGAGAAACCTTTGTTACGAAGACATGTCATTTTAAACACGAATTTAAATCTATATTGTCTTAGTTGTTGGGGGGGGGGTTCACCATCCGGAGGTGGCTTCCCGCGCAGCTCCACTTCTAGGAATTGCAGGTTGCGATCTCTGCACAAATCTCTGCGTACTCCAGCTTGTCTGTCTTCAGACCGGACCGGCGGCTGGAGATCTCGTGTGCCCAGTTTTGGCAGGGAGCCCGGGGGTCCGGGAGGCCCGGGATGGTTCCAGAATTCATAGAAAGAGGGCAGGCAGGCCATCTTTGTAGAAGGCGTGAGCCTAGGTGCCCAGGGGTGGCGGCTATGATAGAACGCCGCGGCCCTGCCCCATGGCCCTGCCATGTCTGCTGCCCTGTTCGCAGTGGCCGAGCAGCGTGGAGGGATCAAGCGTCCAGTGCCCTGCACCACGCGGTGGAGAGCCGGCTCCTGTGGGCTGGCCTCAGGCTCCAGCATGTTGGCATCGGGCTCCAGCATGTTGGCCTCAGGCTCCAGCATGTTGGCATCGGGCTCCAGCATGTTGGCATCGGGCTCTAGCGTGCTGGCATCGGGCTCTTGCATGGTGGCGTAGGCCTCCTGCGGGCTGCGGGGCTGCGGGGTTGCTGGCGCAGTGCGCGGGGTTGTCTGGGCGCAGCCGGCTGGCTGGCTGTTTGACCAGGTGGAAACAGCAGCTCCGCGCCTTGCCTCCCGCCCGCTGGCTCTTCCCGCTGGCTGTTCTGAGTTCGCTCGAGCGAGTGGAAACCACAGAGTGGTCCAGAGATAAATGTTCCAGAAACAGCAAAACAGTCTCGTGAAGAAAGAGCAGAGGCCTTTGGAGATCTCTTCACAAGCAGAAGAGAAGGCCATCGTGCATAGGTAGCCAAATTGTCTTTACTTATCTGAGAGATGCGCAGGTCAGGTCCACGTGGGCGCCATTTGTTATTAAAATTTCTGAGGCTCTTGCCGGGCCGGCTTGCTCAGTCGGTAGAGCATGAGACTCTTAATCTCAGGGTCGTGGGTTCGTGCCCCACGTTGGGCGCCATTTGTTGTTAAAATTCGGAAGCTCTTGCCGGGCTAGCTTCACGGGCGGGTAACAGAGACGACCAGACACACGGCTGGGCAGGGAAGCTGTATTTCTTTATTCAGGAACAACGATTCACAAACTAAGACAAACTAATCACCAAACAGAACTCTGCTGTCTCTTTGCGGCGGCGCAAGCACTCTTTCTTTTACTCTGGAACTCAGGAACCCTCTCCCTTACTCTCGAACTCAGAAACTCTCGCACCCTCGCACTCTCGAACTCCGGAACTCAGGAACTCTGTCACTGGGGAACTCAGGAACTCTCGGACTCCGGAACCCTCTCCCAGGGTCCCTTGGGGCGGGGCCAAGCAGGCCCGCGAAATTAACAGGACTCATCCAATTCTCTTGGAGGGGGAGGGCTAGAACAAGCCAATGTAAAGCATACGACAGACTTCCTTGTGTCAGGGGCAGACCTTCTCCCACCTCACACGAGCAGCTTGCTGTCACCGCTGGCCGCCTTCTTATCTCAGTGTGATTTGTTTCTGATAGAGAAGAAGCAGGGAAGAGCATTTCAATCCTCCTTAAATGGAGGCAGCTTAGCAGGCTCAGCTTTGAAGCCCTCTGAGTCCTGAGGGCCTGGTTTTCCCATTCTAGATGGGATAATGCTTCTGTTCACCTCCCCCACAAAGTAGGTAATTAATTCTTATGGTGTGCTGGAGGGAAGGTGAAGGAAGACTACTTTAATTTTTAAAGACTAGGAAAGCTATCAAGGGAGGGGATAGAATATGGAGGTCTGGTGGTGGGACTTGTGAGAAGTTGTACCCCTCTTATCCTATGGTTTTGTCAATGTTTCCTGTTGTTGCGGCGGTCTGGTGTCGGGCTGCACCATGGAGAAGAGAGCGGACATCCAGAGCAAAGGGGTACACAAATCTTTATTATAGGATGGGGGGGAGGTTTGGTTCAGACCACGTGGAGCCAGCCGGCAATAGCTGACCACGGGGGGAGAGCAGGGAGCTAGACCTCAGAGAGGGAGAGCCGAGATCCCAGAGAGAGAGAGGGGAGGGGTGAGGGGGCTTTTTATTGGGCGACAACCAGGGGTGACGTGTAGGGCCAGGATTGGTTGAAAGGGGGCACTCTAGGATTTAGCGGGGCATAGAAAAACCTGGTCTGGTGGTGGGAATTGTGAGAAGTTGTACCCCTCTTATCCTATGGTTTTGTCAATGTTTCCTGTTGTTGTGGCGGTCTGGTGTCGGGCTGCACCACGGAGAAGAGAGCGGACGTCCAGAGCAAAGGGGTACACAAATCTTTATTATAGGATGGGGGGGGAGGTTTGGTTTAGACCACGTGGAGCCAGCCGGCAATAGCTGACCACGGGGGGAGAGCAGGGAGCGAGACCTCAGAGAGGGAGAGCCGAGAGCCCAGAGAGAGAGAGGGGAGGGGTGAGGGGGCTTTTTATTGGGCGACAACCAGGGGTGACATGTAGGGCCAGGATTGGTTGAAAGGGGGCACTCTAGGATTTAGCGGGGCATAGAAAAACCTGGGGGTGGAGACTGCATCAGAATAACTCCTCAGCAACATCTCCTCCTATCCCTTTATATCTAAATGGACACAGTAAAGAAAAATGGAATGGAGCAGGCTTAAATGTTTTAGAGGAATGCCATGCTCAGGTGGGAAGATGTAGGACTTTCTGTGGAGGAGGGAAGGCTTAAATGGCTGCCAACCTTGTGAGATTTATGCGTCCTCCTGTGCTCAACCCCTCTTTAGAGAGAGAGACTTACCTGGAGAGACTCATCTCATAGGTTTAAGCGCAGCCTGCTCAACCATCTCTTCACAATATCTCTACATCTTTTCTATCTTTCTATCTAGTAATTGCATAAGATGTACAAAGTCTATAAAAGACTATCATGGGGCAGAAACCTTTTGGGCATAAGCCTAAATGATATAACAAAATAGGAAGGGACAAGTAGGGGAGTAGTAAAAGCCAGTGTGGTGTGAAGGGAAGGATTGGTGTGTAAAGGAACATTCCCTGTTTGGGTGGGGAAAGGGGCAAGGGTACATAATGAGGAGGAGGCGGGAGGCATGACCCACCAAACAGAGGGGCTATTTGGCATTGTATAGTCCTCAAGGCAACAGTCTGTAAAGTCTATGAATTACTCAGGATCAGTCTATGAAAAACCAGCAGCGTGAAGGGAAATAAGATGCTTCAAAATTATGTAAAATGTATATAGGGTATGTCAGAAAGTCCGATACAAGTCTCAGTCCGAAGTAGATGGCTAGGGGAAGAATTGGCAGGGGATGCAACGCTGCATGAGGGAGGTCAGCCGCTGGAATGTTGCTTTTCTGTAGATAGCTAGCTGGAACTGCCAACACGTGACAAGCAGGTCAGAAGCAGGAACGGAAACCAGGCATGAAGAAAGTTCTGTCCTTGGAGTCTGTGTATCAGGTTCTTCAGATCGCGTTGAGTGACATCTAGGGTTTCGGGGGATGTGCCACGGTAGTCGTGCCATCTAGTGGGTGCCGTCAGGGTGTTCAGGGGTTCAGATGGTTTTTCCGGGATTCGTGTGAAAGAAACACAAACAATCTGCTTCTCGTGGTTAATTTGAACTTGTAACAAGTTATAGGTTTGTTATAGTTGATACCTCGATGATTATAATTGGTTTAGAATCTCTTTATGATTTTATTTAAAGGTCATCTAATGTGACCTCCTGTAGCAGCCTCTACTGCAGGATCTTGAGACCAATTTTAGCTAAAATATGTATTTTAAACAGACTCAAATTGCTTAGAGAGTTAACGCATATTCGTGACAATGATTTCAACGTTTACAGTGCCAGATTGATGCCAGATCTGTTGTGGATTAGTTTCCACAAGATAGTTCACAGGGCGCCTTTGGGGACCCTTCAAAGGTGTCCTGTATATAAAATTTATATAGTTTTGTTTGGGGAATGAATAGTCACGTTGAACATTTAGACTTTTACCTAAATAGTAAGTTACCTTAACAATTAACTTTTACCTTGTCTGGTAAAAGTGTAGCTGTAGGGTTACACTTTTGACCGTTAAGTTACTGTTACCAAACTTGAGACATACCCATATACATTTAGTTATAACAAACTGGAGGAAAAAGAACTTTTGTTATAAAAACACATTATTTAAAAACAAATTTAAATCTGTCATTAGTCACACAGTTTAAGACTTACATATATACCAAAACTATATATATATAATTCAAAAGAGGGAGAAAGAAAAAAAAATTTTGGAATGTTTCTGGACGTCTCCAGAAACTTTGGCTGCGTCCAGCATTTTTACATAAAGCCAATTACCTTTTAGAGTACTCCAAGCAGATGGGTCATGCAAAAAAAAAAATTTTGTCATTCAACACACTCACTCACAAAAACAACTGGCCAGTTATAACATAAGACATAAAGGGAAAGGGTAGGAGAGAGGTCTCTGTGAGCCAGATTTTGCAGGTTCTGCCATGTCGTATTATGGGTCCTGGGATGTATCCTGCATCTGGTCCTCTTGTAGTATTTCTTGTTCTTCAGGAATAACAGCGCCATCCTGCGGGTATTGTCGGACATGGCGGGCAGGAACCCAGACAGGTTTAGAGAAATTTTGAGGGAAAATGCATGTGAAACCCCTTCCCATGGTCAATAATGGGTCAGGCCCTTTCCAAACTTTATCGAGTGGGTCTCTCCATTTGACCTTAATAGATGGGAGGGTAGATGGTGTTTGCCAGTGAAGAATAATAGGGTTATTGTAAATATTAAAGAGATTTAACGTAGTTAAGGCTTTTGATAGCTGGATATTGGGGGGATATGTTCCTCCTTTATCTTTATTTAGTTGAGCCTTCAGAGTTTGATGGGCCCTCTCGACAATGCCTTGTCCCTGTGGATTGTAGGGAATGCCCGTGGTATGAGTAATATTCCAGAGGGAACACAAATCTTTAAATTGTTTGCTTGTAAACATAGGTGAATTGTCTGTTTTCAAAAATAATGGGACCCCCATAACGGCAAAACAAGAGAGCATATGGCTTACAAGCTTTTTAGCACTTTCTCCTGTCTGAGCTGTAGCCCACATAAATTTAGAAAAGGTATCAATTGAGACAAACACATATTTTTGTTTGCCAAAGTTTGGTATGTGGGTGACATCAATTTGCCAAATAGCATTAGCTTTTAAACCTTGGGGGTTAACCCCAAGGGTCTGGATAGCAGGTGTCTTTATGAGACTTGCACAAGAAGAGCATGTAGCAAAGATATGTTTTAACTGTGATACAGGAACATCAGGGAATCGAGCTTGAAGGCCTTTAAGATTAACATGGGTTAAAGAGTGAAAATTAGCAGGATCAGAGACAGAGACTGGGAAAGTTCCTGTGGAGGCAAGGCGGTCAACTGCGGCATTCCCTTCAGACAGGGAACCAGGAAGAGGGCTGTGGGAACGAAGGTGTTGAATATACAGTGGTTGGGTTCGAGAACAGAGCATAGAGGCGATTTGAATCAAGAGAGGGGAAAGTGGGTTGTCATCAATTTTCACATACGAATGAGCAAGCCATGGAAGTAAGTTAACAGTATACACACTGTCAGAAAAAAGGTTGAAGGATTCTGGTACAGCTTTTAGTGCAAGAAAAACAGCATAAAGTTCTTTGTACTGAGGGGAATTATCAGGAAGCTCAGTAAAGAGAGGTTTAGGAGATTGTTTGTCTGGGTAATATATAAGGGCAGCAGCTCCCCTTTTTCCACCATCAGTAAAGATTGTAGGAGCAGAGGGAATGGGATCCCGAGAGAAAAGTTTAGGTGCTAGTAGAGGCAGAAGAGGTAAAGAAGCTATCAATTTATTAGAAGGAAAATGGTTATCTATTTGTCCTGGAAACCCCACGAAGCCTATGGCAAAGCGGGAATGATGGCGTATAAGCCACTCTGTATCTGTGAGAGAAAAGGGCAGAATGATTAAATCCGGTTCTTTCCCTAAGACCTGCACAGACCTATTTCTCCCTTGGCGAACCATGAATGCTAACGCATCTATCTCAGTGAGGAGTCTTGGGGCTCCTCCTACTGGCGTGTGAAGCCATTCGAGAACCCCATGGTCTTGCCACAGTGCCCCTACTACTGTGGGGGTGGAGTTGAAGATTAGAAGGTTTACCGGAGAGGAGGGGGAGAATCGAACAAGGTGCATGTCCTGGAGGGCCTGGTTAACCCTTTCCAGTGCCAAGGAGGCCTCAGGAGTTAACTTACGTTTTGAAGAGGGCTGTTTGTTTCCTTTCAACAGGTCAAACAGTGGTTGGAGGCAGCTTGTGGGCAGATAGAGATACTGCCTAAGCCAATTTAAATTTCCTAGAAAACTTTGTAAAGAAGCAAGAGTAAGGTTAGAAGGGAAGGTAACATTAGGTTTTAAGGGACGAATTTGCGTTAGAGAAATCTCTGAACCTAGGAAGGATATTGGAGGGATTAGCTGTATCTTCTCAGGGGCTACATTAAGGCCGCTTTTCTTTAATGCAGGAATGAGAAAATCACGTAAGGCATAGAGATCTGTATCTGATTTTCCCCATATTAAAATATCATCTGTATAATGAAAAATATTAAGGCCCTTATGAATATATGGGACAAGGGCAGATTTAACAGCCTCCTGACAAATTGTAGGACTATTGGCCATACCCTGGGGCAGCACCACCCATTAAAATCTATCAGCAGGGCTGGCATTATTAATAGACGGAACAGAGAAGGCAAAACGTTTACAATCTCGCGGATGCAAGGGGATAGAGAAAAAACAATCTTGTATATCAATAGCTATGATTGGAATTCCCTTGGGAATTGCAGAAGCAAGAGGCAAACCCCTTTGGGGGGAGCCCCAGACCTGCATGGTTTTATTTACTGCACGGAGATCTTGAAGGAGGTGCCATTTTCCTGAGCGCTTTTTAATCACAAAGACAGGAGTATTCCATGGGCTTCGAGAATGACGAATATGTCCCAAGGACAACTGCTCTCGGACGAGCTCTTTTAAAATTTTTAGCTTATCCCTAGGTAAAGGCCACTGTTCCACCCAGACAGGCTCATTAGAAAGCCAGCTTAAGCGGGGTGTTTGACTACAAACAGTGGCATTTAGTATTGGGGGTGCTGAATAGACCTGGTATCGCGGGAATGAGTTTTACGCTCTGCAGAGGCATCTGTGGATATCCTAACATTAAGACATTCCAGAAGATCCCTTCCCAGTAAGTTGGTGCTAATATTAGCTACCAAAGGGCGGAAGTGTCCGGTAGAACCTTCTGTGTCTTCCCACATAAGCGAGTCTCATGTGCAAAATGCTCTCGTCATCCCTCCTATTCCATGTAAACTGGGTCCAGGGATGAGTTCCCAATCTTGGGGAACCTCTTCTTGCCTTAAAATCGTCTTTGCTGCCCCCGTGTCAATCAAAAATTTAAAAGGAATATTGCCAATCTTTACTGTCATAGAAGGGTGACCTTGTTCTAAAACAGGAGTGGTCCACAAAATCTCAGGCCCCGAATTTGTACCATTCAGGGGCGAACCATCTTTATGAAATTGGGACCAACAATCTCTCTTCCAATGAAACCCCTTACGACATTTTGGACAAACAGTACGTGGTCTCTGGCTCCCTGACTGAAAGCGGGGTTGCTCTGGCTGGAGGCGTGGTTTCCCTGACTGGAGGCGTGGTCGCAACTTATCAGGACATTGGTTACGCCAATGTCCTTGGCAACCGCACTGAAAGCAGGCCCCGTTTTGCTTACGTGGGGCAACTGCATAGACCTGCGTCGTAGCAGGTGCCCCATAATTGCCTGATGTAAGTTCCTGTGTCGCTAGAATCCAATTATCTGGGTGTAGGTGTTTAAGATTAAGGCATACCTGACAGAATTGTGGTGTCATGCCTTCCCAGACAATAGAGCGCAGGAGTAGTTTGCGGACGTCAGGATTATAAACCTTTCTCTCTAAGCTTCTCTTCACCCTTGAGATGAAGCTCACCAATGACTCATCAGAGCCTTGGTGAAAAGAGTTAATGGGAGCTGATGGATCTACATCAGGTGTGGTCACCCTTTCCCATGCTTGTGTTGCACAGATGCGTACCTGTTCAAAATAACCGGTTGGAAACCTGGCTTCTGCCTGCTGAGCTCCAGATTCATAAGCTCCTGCTCCAAACAAAGCATCAGAATTCCATTCTACCTGTTTGTTACTATTTTCCTGAGATTGCCTAGAGCACTCATCGCGGAAACATGCCTGCCACTGAAGATAGAGTGGGTCTGGGAGTGCAGTACGAGCCAGATCTTTCCAGTCTTGTGGTGTATTTAAATGCTGGTAAAAGCTTCTCAAGACGGACTTGGTCCATGGAGAATGCATTCCGTCCTCCCTGACTGCTTGTCTGAGTGTTCCAAATTTTTTATAGGAATATGGCTGCCACGGCTGAGGGTTTTGTTTAGAAGGGGCCAAGTTTACCGGGAATGTGTGGATTTGGTCTGATGGCACGGGAGAGGGAGCTACAGAAGTGGAAAGTTCAGTAGAAACTGCTGTAGTGGCTGCAGGGGAGACTAAACGCATATCTACGGGGACGGAGCTCCCGGGATGGACTGCACATGGTTTAAAATCCTTAAATGCTGAAAAAATATCCTTTAGCTCTCGTATCTCAGCCACTAGGTCCCTTAATGGTGATGTATCAGCAGGGGGCGGGGTCAGGGACGAGGAAGCCTCAGGCGGAGCTGAAACCGCGGCAGCAGGGGCCGGGGGTGGGGTCAGGAAAACGGAAGCTGCAGGTGGAGCTGAAACCGGAATGGCAGGGGCAGGGGCGGGGTTCAGGAACGCAGAAGCTGCAGGTGGAGCTGAAACCAGGGCGGCAGGGGCGGGGTTCAGGAACGCAGAAGCCTCAGGCGGAGCTGAAACCGGGGCGGAAGAGGGCGGGGTCAGAGGAGGAGCGTCCGAACATGTGTGAGTGTCTGTGGGAAGGAATTCTTGGGTTTAGCCGCTGATCGCTTAGGATGTCTAAGTCTTAAGCACATGTGATTTAACTCTCGTACCTCAGCCTCAAGGTCACTTATTCTTATGGCATACCACGTTTTACATATCTTGAAAGTGGTGACCACAGTTAAAAAAATCCAAGGGGTAGCAAAAATTAAACCTTTTATGACAGCGGGAATCTGTCCCAGGTAAGAGATAATGACTGGGACATCTCCTCATAAAGCGAGAAATTTCCCATGGTGGAGGGAAACACGGGGCCACAGAAGTGGGCGGATGCCACTTACCTGTGTCTGGGCGGTTTCGGAGACCTCAGGCCGGGCGTGGTGTGGGTACGGAACACGATGGGCGCCAGATGTTGTTGCGGCGGTCTGGTGTCGGGCTGCACCGTGGAGAAGAGAGCGGACGTCCAGAGCAAAGGGGTACACAAATCTTTATTATAGGATGGGGGGGGAGGTTTGGTTCAGACCACGTGGAGCCAGCCGGCAATGGCCGACCACGGGGGAGAGCAGGGAGCGAGACCTCAGAGAGGGAGAGCCAAGAGCCCAGAGAGAGAGAGGGGAGGGGTGAGGGGGCTTTTTATTGGGCGACAACCAGGGGTGACGTGTAGGGCCAGGATTGGTTGAAAGGGGGCACTCTAGGATTTAGCAGGGCATAGAAAAACCTGGGGGCGGAGACTGCATCAGAATAACTCCTCAGCAACAGTTTCCTTTTTAGAAATAAAAAAAATTTTTTAAAAAGAGACTGTAGTTTCTTCTTTCTTTCTTTTCTTTTCTCTTTTATCTTTTTTCTTTCCTTTTTTTTAAAAAAATATTTTAATTATTAATTCATGAAGAAGATAGGAGGAGAAGAGGAAGAAAGAACCAGACATCACTCTGGTACATGTGCTGCCAGGGATTGAACTCAGTACCTCAGGCTTGAGTGTCCAATGCTATAGCCACTGTGCCATGGCCAGTTCCACTCTAGTTTCTTCTATTGTTGGGAGCTTTAAATATTCCTGGGCACAAGAGGCTGTATAGTGGTGATGATGATGGTGGCGATGGTGGTGACAGTGATGGTGACAACAAATAGGGCTTGTGAGATAGCTCATTGGAAGGGTGCCTGCTTTGCCATGTGTGTTACCTGCATTTGAGCCCAGTCTCCACTGCACTGGGGAAAGCTTCAGAGCTGTGGTCTTCCTTCCTTCCTTTCTTTCTTTCTTTCTTTCTTTCTTTCTTTCTTTCTTTCTTTCTTTCTGTGTTTCTGACTCTTTCTTTCCAGCTGCAGAAACAAAACAAAAATAAAACAAAAACAAAGGGACTGGGCAGTGGTGCACCTTGTATATACATGTTATAGTGCTCAAGGACCTGGGTTCAAGCCCCCGTCCCCACACGCAGTGGGAAAGTTTCATGAATAGTCAAGCAGTGCTACAACGTCTCTCATTCTTCCTCTCTGCCTCAGCCTTCTCTCTCAATTTCTCTGTTTTTATCTAAAATACATACATTAAATAAAATATTATAAAACAAAATCCAAGAGTTTATTTAAAAAAAAAAAAAAACAAACCAAACAACACCCAGCCCAGGGCAGGAAAGTCCTGGTAAAGACAATAACACATAATAATGAACCCTTTGTAATTTTGGATTTAAAATTAACTATATATAATCACCTGAGAATTTTCAAAAGTAGGATTAGCCTACACTTTAACCTCCCTACAGGTGAAAGAAGAAATTCCTATTTCATAGAGGATTTTCAACACAGTAAAGCATTTACAAATGGTTGATATGTCTTTCTTCTCTTCTCTTCTCTTCTCTTCTCATTTCCCCTTCTTTCCTTCTTTCCTCCCTCCCTCCCTCATCTTCCTTTCTCTTTCTTTTTCTCTTCTCTTTTTATTTTTTATTTTTTATTTAAGAAAGGATTAATTAACAAAACCATAGGGTAGGAGGGGTACAACTCCACACAATTCCCACCGCCCAGTCTCCATATCCCACCCCCTCCCCCGATAGCTTTCCCATTCTCTATCCCTCTGGGAGCATGGACCCAGGGTCATTGAGGGTTGCAGAAGGTAGAAGGTCTGGCTTCTGTAATTGCTTCCTCGCTGAACATGGGCATTGACTGGTTGGTCCATACTCCCAGTCTGCCTCTCTCTTTCCCTAGTAGGATGGGTCTCTGGGGAAGCTGAGCTCCAGGACACATTGGTGGTGTCTTCAATCCAGGGAAGTCTGGCCGGCATCCTGATGACACCTGGAACCTGGTGACTGAAAAGAGAGTTAACATACAAAGCCAAACAAATTGTTGAGCAATCATGGACCCAAAGCTTGGAAAAGTGGAGAGGAAGTATTAGGGAGATACTCACTGCAAACTCTAGTATACTTCTGCTTTCTTACTTTGGTGCCATATTCCAAACTCAGTCAATTTCTGATTTGCGTTTCTACTTCTTTTTTTTTTTTTTTTTTTACATGCATAACATTCCCCAGATTCCCATTTAGCAATACAACCCCCACTATTTCATTCATCATTTTTCATGGACCTGTATTCTCCCCACCCACCCACCCACCCCAGAGTCTTTTACTTTGGTGTAATACTCCAATTCCATTTCAGGTTCGACTTGTGTTTTCTTTTCTAATCTTGTTTTTCAACTTCGGCCTGAGAGTGAGATCATCCCATATTCATCCTTCTGTTTCTGACTTATTTCACTCAATATGATTTTTTCAAGGTCCATCCAAGATCGGCTGAAAACGCTGAAGTCACCATTTTTTACAGCTGAGTAGTATTCCATTGTGTATATATACCACAACTTGCTCAGCCACTCATCTGTTGTTGGACACCTGGGTTGCTTCCAGGTTTTGGCTATTACAAATTGTGCTGCCAAGAACATATGTGTACACAGATCTTTTTGGATGGATGTGTTGGGTTCCTTAGGATATATCCCCAGGAGGGGAATTGCAGGGTCATAGGGTAGGTCCATTTCTAGCCTTCTGAGAGTTCTCCAGACTGTTCTCCACAGAGGTTGGACCAATTGACATTCCCACCAGCAGTGCAGGAGGGTTCCTTTGACCCCACATCCTCTCCAGCATTTGCTGCTGTTACCTTTTCTGATGTGTGACATTCTCACAGGAGTGAAGTGATATCTCATTGTTGTCTTGATTTGCATTTCTCTGACAATCAGAGACTTGGAGCATTTTTTCATGTGTTTCTCGGCCTTTTGGATCTCTTCTGTGGTGAATATTCTGTCCAAGTCCTCCCCCCATTTTTGGATGGGGTTATTTGTTGTCTTGTTGTTGAGTCTGGTAAGCTCTTTATATATGTTGGTTATTAAACTCTTATCTGATGTATGGCATGTAAAGATCTTCTCCCATTCTGTGAGGGGTCTCTTGATTTGGGTAGTGGTTTCTTTTGCTGTGAAGAAGCTTTTTAATTTGATGTAGTCCCATAGGTTTATACTTGCCTTAGTCTTCCTTGTAATTGGATTCGTTTCATTGAAAATATCTTTAAAATTTATGCGGAAAAAAGTTCTTCCAATATTTTCCTCTAAGTATCTGATAGTTTCTGGTCTAACATCCAAGTCCTTGATCCACTTGGAATTTACTTTTGTATTTGGTGAAATACAGTGATTCAGCTTCATTCTTCTGCATGTTTCAACCCATTGTTTCCAACACCATTTGTTGAAGAGACTCTGCTTTCCCCATGTAATAGTCTGGGCCCCTTTGTCAAAGATTAGATGTCCATAGGTGTGGGGCCTCATTTCTGGGCTCTCAATTCTATTCCACTGGTCAGTGTGTCTGTTCATGTTCCAGTACCAAGCAGTTTTGATGACAATGGCCCTATAATATAGTTTGAGATCTGGCAGTGTGATGCCTCCGGTTTTGTTCTTTTTTCTCAAGATTGTTTTGGCAATTCTAGGTCTTTTCTGGTTCCAGATAAACATTTGTAGCATTTGTTCTATTCTCCTAAAAAATGTGCTTGGGATCTTGATGGGGATAGCATTAAATTTGTAGATGGCTCTGGGTAATATATTCATTTTGATGATGTTAATTCTTCCAACCCATGAGCATGGAATATCTTTCCACTTCTTTGTGTCTTTTTCAATTTCTTTGAGTAGTGACTCATAATTTTCAGTATACAAGTCTTTCACTTCTTTGGTTAGGTTTATTCCTAGATATTTTATTGTTTTTGTTGCTATAGAAAAAGGAACTGATTTCTGGATTTCAATTTCTTCTAACTTAGTGTTTGCATAGAGGAATGCCACTGACTTTTGAATGTTAATTTTATAGCCTGACACATTACTGTATTGCCTGATGATTTCCAAAAGCTTCTTGCTAGATTCCTTAGGTTTTTCCATGTATACTATCATGTCATCTGCAAATAAGGAGAGTTTGACTTCTTCTCTTCCAATCTGTATGCCTTTAATTCCTTGCTCCTGCCTGATTGCTATGGCAAGAGCTTCCAACACTATGTTGAATAGTAATGGTGATAGTGGGCAGCCCTGTCTAGTACCTGATCTGAGGGGAAATGCTTCCAGTTTTTCACCATTGAGTATGATGTTGGCTGTAGGTTTGCTATATATAGACTCCACTATCTTCAGGAATTTTCCATCTATTCCTATTTTTTGTAGTGTTTTGATCATAAAGGGATGTTGTATTTTGTCAAAGTCTTTCTCTGCATCTATTGATATGACCATGTGGTTTTTGGTCTTGCTTTTGTTGATGTGGTGGATCACATTGATTGATTTACGTATATTAAACCAACCTTGCATGCCTGGGATAAACCCCACTTGGTCATGATGAACAATCTTTTTGATATACTGCTGTATCCGGTTGGCTAGAATTTTGTTCAATATTTTCGCATCTATGTTCATCAGAGATATTGGTCTGTAGTTTTCTTTTTTGGTTGTGTCCCTGTCTGCTTTTGGTATCAGGGTGATGTTGGCTTCATAGAAGCTGGCAGGGAGTATTCCAGTGTCTTCAATCTTCTGGAAGACTTTTAAAAGTAGAGGTATTAGTTCTTCTTTGAAAGTTTTGTAGAATTCATTTGTAAAACCATCTGGTCCAGGACTTTTATTTTTGGGAAGATTTTTGATAACTGTTTCAATTTCATTAGCTGTGATGGGCCTGTTCATGTTATCGACTTCCTCTTTACTTAGTTTTGGAAGTTGGTAGGTATCTAGGAAATCATTCATTTCTTCCAGGTTCTCTAGCTTGGTGGCATATAGTTGTTCATAGAAGCCTCGCATGATATGTTGAATTTCTGCAGTGTCTGTTGTGATATCTCCTCTTTCATTTACTATCCGATTTATTTGGGTCTTCTCCCTTTTTTGTTTTGTGAGTCTGGCTAAAGGTTTGTCGATTTTGTTTACTCTTTCGAAGAACCAACATTTACTTTCATTGATCTTTTGTATGGTTTTCCTATTCTCAATGTTATTTATTTCTGCCCTAATTTTAGTAATTTCTGTCCTTCTGGTTGCTTTAGGGTTCCTTTGTTGTTCTTCTTCTAGGTCTTTAAGATGTGCAATCAGGCTGCTAATTTGTGCCTTTTCTTGTTTCCTAATGTGTGCTTGTATAGCTATGAACTTCCCTCTTAGGACTGCTTTAGCTGTGTCCCAAATATTTTGATAGCTTGTGTCTTCATTTTCATTGAACTCTCGAAACATTTTGATTTCTTCCTTGATTTCCTCTTTGACCCAGAAGTTGTTAAGAAGTGTACTGTTGAGCTTCCACATTTTGGCACTGTTACTAATCTTTTGTTGATTGTTAAGTGTTAGTTTAATTCCACTGTGGTCTGAGAAGATGCTTGGGATGATTTCAGTGCTCTTGAATTGGCTGATGCTGTCTTTGTGGCCTAACATATGGTCTATCCTTGAGAATGATCCATGTGGGTTTGAGTAAAATGTGTATTCCAGTTTCTTGGGATGAATGACTCTGAAAATGTCCAATAGTTCTAGTTTATCTATCTCTTCATTTAGCTCCCTTATGTCTTTACTGATTTTCTGCCTGGATGATCTGTCAAGTTGAGATAGTGGGGTGTTGAAGTCCCCTACTATGATTGTGTTACTGTTAATATATTGCTGTAGCTCTTTCAGTAGAAGTTTGATGTATTTAGATGGCTTCTCATTGGGTGCATAGATATTAATAATTGTTAAGTCCTCTTGATTGACTGATCCTCTGAGCATTAAGTAGTGTCCATTCCTATCTTTTTTAATCTTATCTATTTTAAAGTCTATCATGTCAGATATGAGAATAGCTGTTCCTGCCCTTTTTTGTGGGCCATTGGCTTGAATGATAGTTTTCCATCCTTTCACTTTAAGTCTGTGTTTGTCTTGTTGCATTAGGTGAGTTTCCTGTAGACAACATATTGTTGGGTTGTGTTTTCTGATCCATCTTCCTACTCTGTGTCTTTTAATAGGTGAATTCAGGCCATTCACATTTATTGATATCAAAGATTGAAGATATTTTAACGCCATTCTTGTAGAGTTTTAGAGTGTTTTGATATATGTTCTATTTGTGGTGGTCTGGTTGTTTATAGGAAACCTTTCAGAACTTCTTTCAAGGCAGGCTTGGTGATGGTTGCTTCCTTCAACTGTTGCTTGTCTGAGAAGGTTTTGATGCTTCCATCTAGTCTGAATGACAATCTAGCAGGATATAGTATTCTTGGCTGAAAGCCTTTCTCATTGAGCACTCGATAGATATCTTGCCATTCTCTTCTGGCCTGTAGTGTTTGTATGGAGAAGTCTGCTGCTAATCTTATGGGTTTTCCTTTGTAGGTGACTCTTTGTTTTTCTCTTGCAGCCTTGAGGATCCTTTCTTTATCCTTATTCCTTTCCAATCTAAGTATGACATGTCTTGGTGTCTTTAGGTCTGGGTTAATTCTGTTTGGGACCCTCTGGGCTTCTTGAATCTTTATGTCTTTGGTGTTGTCTAGACTAGAGAAATTTTCAGCTATTATGGCCTGGAGAACGCTTTCTTCCTCCCCTTCTCTTTCTTCCTCTGGTAAGCCAATAATGCGTATATTGTTTCTTTTGAAGTCATCCCATAGGACTCTGTTGTTGTTTTCAGCATCTCTTAATCTCTTTTTGAGGTCTCTTACTTCTTCTTTAGTTGTCTCTAATTCATCCTCAATCTTGCTAATTCTGTCTTCAGCCTCATTGATTCTATTCTCTCTGCCCTCTACTGCTTTCTGGAGTTCATCTATTTTGTTGCCCTGCTCTGATACTGTTTTAGCTTGTTCAGCTAGTTGCCTTCTTAGCTCAGCAATTTCAGCTTTCAGCTCTCTAATAACCATGAGATTATTAGAATTTTCTTCCATATTCTCATTTGTTGTTCCTGCAGTTCTGATTACAATTTTTTCAAATTCTTTACTCACTCCTGTTATTATTTCCTTAGCTAATGTTTGGATGTTGAACTCGTTGTTTTGTGCTTCGCCCTCTGGAGGACTTTTAGCTGGACTCTTGTCCTGGTTCGAGTCTCCAATATTTTTTCTTGTTGTTTTAACCATTTTATATAAGTTAACAGTTTTTTCAATCCCTGAGTTGGAGTTCAGTGGTGTAAAAGCCTTTTTTTTTTCTTCCCCTGTAGGCTATGGTAGCCTGAGGGCTTTTAAACTATCAATAGGCTTCTTGGCCTAATCACTGACTCCTGACCAAGAGATAAAGCAGGGTGTGGCAGAGATCATCCAGTGGTTTTGCAAAGAGACTTTCACAGCCCTTCAGCTATGCCACCGAGGTATAGGTCTTCTCCTGAGTTTCCCGGTTAGATCTCTGTGCCCTGGTGTCCCTCCCTTTTGCTGCTCCAGATTCTGAGGGTAGTAGCAATGGAGACTCAGAGTTGTACTTGGTGAGTCCTTTCCTCCCTTCAGCTGTCCCGTTGTTGGTGGAGCAGACTGGAGGTGGTGTCTCCACTGACAAACTGTCGAACTGTTAGCAGTCACTTAATCTCTCCTTAGGCCCCTCTCTCCTCTCTGTCACCAGCCACGCGTGTTTGTACTCACTGGTGATTTACTGGGTTTCTGTGGTCATTCTAGTCCTGTCTTGTTTCGGTCCGGGTGGTCTCCTTTGGTATTCCTAGTTGATCCGGGAGAGGAGAGGAGAGGAGAGAA